>NC_091120.1:197447271-197449771 GCF_040183065.1 Periplaneta americana
AGATCTTCGCCAAGTCCATCAGGTTGCCCAGGTGCACTAATGAACTCGATGCTGACAGGTAGGTCATTCTCCCTCAGCACTGATATAGAGCCAGGTTCCAACGGCAGACGAGTAGCCTGATAAGTCCCAGGTACCCGAAGCCCAAAATTTTATACCAGCATCGGAAACCATATTACTCCTAAGAGTTCACCCCAGCCTATTTTACTATTGCAGATGATAGATGAAATAAGGGGGTGGAGAGTATTGGTGGAATGATTGAGGGAAACGGGAGTACTATAATAAAAATCTTCTGCACGATCTGATCGGGGATCGAACCCTACCCGCCTGGATGAAAGACCAACGTACCAGAATTAAGCCATATACACGGCACAAAATATTCTTACTCTGCATGTCAGAGGGCAACAAAGAAAGGAAAGCTTTATCCATGCAGAGTGGCATCAGCTGCCGGAACCAAGATAAGAAGAAGAGGGTTAGCTACTGTTCGTGATTTCAGCAGGAGGGACGTAATCAGTGTCGCCAAACTGTGTGGAATTCCACTAAATTTGTGAAATTTTTATTGCTGTTTGAAATGATGTGGATTTTACGTGGAATTCTCACAGCTAGGTCCACTAATTTTTTTTTAGTTATTTAAACAAATAAATGTACATATAAAATACCGGTATAGTTGGCTCTAGAGTAACCATGGGTGAATTATCTAAACCGCGCTTAATCTGTAGGAATAGCTTGGGTTTTGTCATTTTGTTTGGCGGTTTTCATTTATCCTTTCTTTATACACTGTTTTCTAGGCTTTCAAAGTTATGAATGACAAGGAAATACTGGATACCGCTCAAGGATTCAGATAGCTGCCTGACAATGAACTTTAGGGGGATGGTGTCGACTTAGAGAACACAATTTTACCGCTATGGGTCATGTTGAGAGGGTGTGGGTGAAAATAACAATACGCTCAATCACTTATCAAAATTTATCACAATGAGACACATGAAGGACACGAGACGTCTCATCGACATGTGTCGACGGTCGCTTCCAGCACTAGCTGTGATGTGATAACGTCAAAATGAGAGAAGACAAGTTTCCTTAAAAGTTTAATTTTTCAGTCATTCGTTCATTCATTCATTCTTTCGTTCGTTCATTCGTTTGTTAGTTCATTAATTCATTCTTTCGTCCGTTCATTCGATCATTAATTCATTCAATCGTTCATTTATTCATTCACTTATTCATTCATTCATTCTTTCGTTCGTTCATTCATTAATTCATTCGTTCATTCATTAATTCATTCGTTCATTAATTAATTAATTAATTCGTCCATTCTTTCATTCGTTCATTAATTCATTCATTCGTTCATTTATTCATTCGTTCATTTATTCATTCGTTCATTCATTCATTCGTTCATTCATTCTTTCGTTCGTTCATTCATTAATTCATTCGTTCATTCATTCGTTCGTTCGTTCATTCATTCATTTGTTCATTAATTCATTCGTTCTTTCATTCATTCATTAATTATTTCATTCATTAATTAATTAATTCATTCGTTCATTCTTTCGTTCGTTCATTAATTCATTCATTCGTTCATTTATTCATTCGTTCATTTACTCATTCGTTCATTTATTCATTCGTTCATTTACTCATTCGTTCATTTATTCATTCGTTCATTCATTCTTTCGTTCGTTCATTCATTAATTCATTAGTTCATTTAGTCATTCGTTCATTCATTCGTTCTTTTATTAATTAATTAATTCATTCATTCGTTCATTCTTTCGTTCATTCTTTCGTTCATTCTTTCATTCATTAATTAATTCATTCGTTCATTTATTCATTCGTTCTTTAATTAATTAATTAATTCATTCATTCGTTCATTCGTTCATTCTTTCGTTCGTTCATTAATTCATTCATTCGTTCATTTAGTCATTCGTTCATTCATTCGTTCTTTTATTAATTAATTAATTCATTCATTCGTTCATTCTTTCGTTCATTAATTAATTCATTCGTTCATTTATTCATTCGTTCATTCATTCGTTATTTAATTAATTAATTCATTCATTCATTCGTTCATTCTTTCGTTCGTTCATTAATTCATTCATTCGTTCATTCTTTCGTTCGTTCATTCATTCTTTCGTTCGTTCATTAATTAATTCATTCGTTCGTTCATTTATTCATTCATTTATTCGTTCATTCATTCATTCATTTATTCGTTCATTCATTCTTTCCTTCGTTCATTGTTTCGTTTGTTCATTCATTCGTTCATTCATTCATTCGTTTGTTCGTTCGTTCGTCCGTCCGTCCATCCATCCATCCATCCATCCATTCATTCATTCTTTCCTTTCATTTGTTCATTAATTCATTCATTCGTTCATTCATTAATTAATTCTTTAATTAATTAATTAATTCGTTCATTCTTTCGTTCGTTCATTAATTAATTCATTCGTTAATTTATTCATTCGTTCTTTATAATTAATTCATTCATTAATTAATGCATTAATTAATTAATTCATTCATTCGTTCA
>NC_091120.1:197452271-197617271 GCF_040183065.1 Periplaneta americana
ATGTTAATCACTTATTTAATCATTCACTAAGAATGCTTGGTCTCATTAGGTCTATTACTTATTCCTTTTCCTCTCCTGATACACTACTTACATTATATTATGCTTTAGTAAGGTCTAAATTAGAATATGCATGTGTTGCGTGGAACTCTATTACGTCTACTGATTCAGCTAAACTAGAAAATATCCAAAGAAGATTCATTTCTCTTTGTGCGTTCAGATTCGTACCCAACTCCTCTTCTTTAAATTATGAACTCTCTAGTAAATATTTTAACTGTACCAGTCTGTATTCGAGACGTCAGGATATTCATTACACTTTCTTTAATAATGCTATTAATGGTGTCATTGATTGTGATTCTTTTATACATAACACCTACCTTAGAATTCCCGTGAAAGGTTTTCGTGGTCAAAGAATTTTCTTCACTAAATTATTTAAATCCCTTTCTCCAATAGCCAGATGTATTAAAAGTGCCAATTTGCAAGATCTGATTTGATTTTACTTATGCATGATATTCCTTACTTGTTATTTAATATCTTTTATTATTTGTTAGATATTGCCATTTAGTTTGTTGCATTTGGTGAATGGTTAATGTTGACCATTATATTGATTGTATCTCATCTCACTGCCATTTTCTGTCATTCATTCATAATCATTTGTTCTGTCTTGTTTTATTTTTTTTATTTTGTGCTAAACTGTAATTGGCCTTGTCCTGTTGTTTTGCACATTAATATTTGAAATAAATAAATAAATAAATAAATAAATAAATAAAATAAATTATTATTATTATTATTATTATTATTATTATTATTATTGTGGTGTTCGGAAAGATATCTCATGATCTGGTGACTGTTAAAAACCTATCTACACAGGTATCCGTTTTTTGGTTTCTTCGTGGCTGAAATGTCGGCCATAGCGTTACCACACATGCGCACTTGTTGTTAGCGGATTTTTTCCCAATGCACGTTTTTCACTGAATCCCAAATTTTTCGTTAAAGACTAAAAGTTTTTTTAGCAAATACTAAATTATTACATTTTACATTCTGAAGAGAGACGTTCATGAACTTATAATTGGATTACCAACAAAAACAATACGACAAAGTTTCTCCAGGAAATAAAAAAAAACACACACACGAGTATATATTTCTGAAATGAAAATGGTCTCTATCCCGAGAGTCATAAAATAAAAATAAACAGATGGGTTGCCTCCAATCTCTCTCAAATATCGTTGAATATGAAGCACGTCACAACTCTCCAATCGTATGATGGAAATCATAAAAGCTATAAAACTCAGTTCATAAAAATGTAACAATTCCTATGAAGAGTTCTGGCAAGTATCCCATGAGATTCTCTTTTGTTTTTAGTTCTGCCACCAGCGACTCCTGGGAAATTAAATATCAAAACTGTGCCCAACAAACCACGTAACTACCGCACTCTGTGAAATGAAACAAATGTACTAGTCCACATTTCCGTTGCTAAACAGAAATGTCACAACTGAATTCGTAATACGAATATCATATTATTGTATAAGGCTAACATACAGGGACACAAATAAGGTCACTTGAAAGAAAGTTACATTTTGAGGTTCCTAAGTCTCTTACAAATTGAAGTATAGGCCTACCTACATAATTCAAACTAAAAGAACATTGCATATAACCACAGTCACGAAGGTCAATACTTACTAAATATGCATCCATAGATAGTTGCTAACCACCAGGATCGCTCCTATCGCCTCATCACAGACCCTTTCCCTAACAGACGATAAAATGTATTGTGCTTTCGATATCGTGTTTTTTTTTTTTAAATTAACAACTTCCTTCCACTATTGAAATATGAAATATATAAGGTTTATATATTATTTTCATAAAATATATATTATCTATATAATTTGAACTGGTAATGGAAATTACGGGAAAACGGCTGAACGGATTTTAATAAATGACACCTCATTTTGAAGCTTGGAACTCAAAGTTTTCAGAAAAATAGTAGTTTTAGGTGAAATGTCAATTTTTCAACGTAATTTTCCTATTTTACAAAATCCATCTGTCGTCAGTTTTGAGAACTAGCTTATTACATTTCAGAATAAAACAAAACACACACTACATTAAAACATATTACACGAAGGCCATGGTGTGCAAGAATGCTGACATATTTAAAGCTCAAATTAAATTGGTTATTAAAAACTTAACTTACTAAAAATAATTTACAGGTTCGATTCTGTGGTTTCTAATTTTCTGGGTACAGCTGTGTATTGGATATTAAAAACTACAAAACTTGAGGTGGTTTGATAACATTATTACCATTAAAAATGAAATATTATTGTAGTTAATGCCATGATGTGACTATTTTTCATTAATTATACATATTAATGCTATATTGATGATATGAAAGTGAAACGTTTTGTGGTTATATAAGTAGATGTAGAGAATAACTTAAATTAGATTTTTATTTTTATATTTTACTGAGTGGCGGCTATATAGTATATATAGTATATGTTACTGAAAGCTATAAAACTTACATAAGGTAATAATATTATTAAAAATCAAATATTTTTATATTTATTAATCGAGCGGGGTTGAGTCTTTTCCATATATTTAATGGCGGTGTAGTGAATATATTTATATGCGTGGTTCTCTTCAGTATTGGCTCGAGAGAGAGTATCTTTCATTATTATGGAAGCAAATAACTTTCAGGATGTGTGGTATTCTTCATTGAAAATAAATCTGAAAAATGTTTATTTGAACGTCTAATGAATTAGTTTCCAGCATTTGCTGCACAAGCCACTAGTATTTTATAAAATCACCTTCCCGGATCTTTCGGAAGTAGGATAACTCTGACCTCTCTTTCTTACAATTTATAGTACTACAAACGTCTCCTTGTCCCATATTATTATTCAAATTATTATATTTTAGCCATTTACAGTTATTACAACCGATAATGAACATTTCACAGCTTACACAACTTTTCACAACAATGCGAAATACAGCACAGTCAATTCCTTTTCGATCTAGACGCCGTAATGTATGTTCGGGTTTTCTATTTCAGTGTATATAGCTCAGTGAAATATTATAAATTTATTGCGAATCATTGCTAAGTTTTATTTAGTGTAATGTGTCCATAACTTCCGTGTACTTCTTGTTGCATAATATGTTGCAAAAATAATTACAAAACTGTGTTATTTTAATGTGAAGAGAATTTTACATGTTAACATAATCTGTTCGCATCAACATTTTAAGTTTAGAATTGAAGCTATTTTGAGGTTTAATAAAAAAGAATTTATATTGTGATTTTAATTTAGCACATCTGCCTTCCTTAATTGTAGACAGAAAATTTACCAAACGACTCCTATGAAATTAGTGTATGTACGATTGTGTTACTTCATCTCTTAGGTAGTAGATAAATACAATATTTCAGTACTCAATAATTGCAGTATTAAAATACAGATAAATTGAATGTGCGGGATATCATACATGACATTATGTTTTATTATAATGTATAATTGCGAATATAGGAATATAAGTTAAATATAGTAAACATAACCTATAATTTCCATATGACAAAACATACATAATTATGTAATGGCAGGGCATTGGAGATCACTAAAATTAGACAGAAAGGGGCAACTGGTACAGTAAACATAACCTATAATTTCAACACATCTAAATACCCGTGCGGTGCAACTGAAAAGTGTTGAAACGTGCATAAATGAATGTACAAGAATTTCCCAATATTTAATCGAAATAAAGGCAGGTATTACACACACGAACAACGTAATTTTTACACCAAAAATAATATTACACCTTAACTTGCAAGTGAATTATGTCTAAAGTGTCTCATAATCATTGTTTTAAATTTTATTAATGCAATTACACTACATTTTAGAGAAATATATGTTACTCTTTATGCATTCCAACTAATTTATATGGTTGAAACGCCGCCCTTCGTGATCGGGTTAAGCGAGTCACATGGTCTGTTTTACGGCCTCTATTAGATCACGATGGCAATGGTACAGTCTATTGTTCCTAGTACTCACAGCGCTCCAAATGGCTAGCAACTATCGCGAGAAATGCAAAAACTTTTTATTTGCTCCCATCAGAATGTTTGCCTGTTAGCGTACAAAACATATTAATGGAATAACGGTCTATGTCGCCCGTCCGATAGTAAATTTATGGGCGGAATTACGGTGTAACATTTTTGTTCCACCTGCATAATTAGCAGATTGTAACATAGACCGTTATTCTACAGTCTACTATATACAGTCACGAAGCTTCGGATGATTTTTTGCAATTCTCGCGATAGTTGCTAGCCGCTTGGAGCGCTGTGAATACTAGGAACAATAGACTGTGCCATTGCCATCGTGATCTAATACAGGCCGTAAGGCAGACCATGTGACTCGCTTAACCCGATCAGGAAGGGCGGCGTTTCAACCATATAAATTAGTTGGAATGCATAAACAGTAACATATGTTTCTCTAAAATGTAATGTAATGGCATTAATAAAATTTAAAACAATGATTATGAGACATTTCAGACATAATTCACTTGCGAGTTAAGGTGTAATATTATTTATGGTGTGAAAATTACGTTGTTCATATGTGTAATACCTGCCTTTATTTCGATTAAATATTGCGAAATTCTTGTACATTCATTTATGCACGATTCAGTAATTTTCAATTGCACCACACGGATATTTAGATATGTTGAAATTATAGGTTATGTTTACTATATCAGTTGCCCCTTTCTGTCTAAATTTAGTGATCTCCAATGCCTTGCCATTCATATGAAAATTATAGGTTATGTTTACTATATTTAACTTATATTCCTAAATTCGCAATAATTATACATTATAATTAAGCATAATGTCAGGTATGATACCCCGGACATTCAATTTGTCTGTATTTTAATACTACAATTGAGTACTGAATTATTGTTTTATCTACTATTTAAGAGACGAAGTAACACAATTGTACGTGCACTAATTTCATAGGAGTGATATAGTAAATTTTTTGTCTAAAATCAAGGAAGGTAGATGTGCTAAATTGAAATCACAATATAAATTCTTTTTTATTAAACCTCAAAATAGCTTCCATTCTAAACTTAAAATGTTGACACGAACAGATTATGTTAACATGTAAAATTATTTCACATTAAAATAACACAGTTTTGTAATTATTACAGCAACATATTATGCAACAAGAAGTAAACGGAAGTTATGGACACATTACACTAAATAAAACTTAGCAATGATACACAATAAAGTTATAATATAATATTTCACTGAGCTCCATACACTGAAATAGAAAACCCGAACAAACATTACGGCCTGGTCTAGATCGAAAAGGCATTGACTGTGCCGTATTTCGCATTTTTGTGAAAAGCTATGTAAACTGTGAAATGTTCGTTATCGGTTGTAATAACTGTATATGGCTAAAATACAATAATTTGAATAATAATTTGGGACAAGGAGATGTTTGTAGTACTATAAATTGTAAGAAAAGTAGGTTAGAGTTATTCTTCTTTCGAAAGATCCATGAAGGTGAGTATATAGAATATAATATATATTGTATGAAAATAATATATAAACCTTATGTATTTCATATTTCAATAGTGGAAGGAAGGCGTTAATTGTTTCAAAAGAACACGATATCGAAAGTACAATACATTTTATCGTCTGCTAGGGAAAGAGTCTGTGATGAGGCGATAGTGGCGATCCTGGTGGTGAGCAACTATCTATGTTTGCATATTTAGTAAGTATTGAGCTTCGCGACTGTATATACTAGACTGTGGTTATTCGGCCCAACGCTTCAACTGTTTGTTGCTCCTGTTTCCAACGATACCTAACAAAGACTAGAGCTAACAAATCCAAACAGATTTCTATTGAGTTTCTATGGCAAAGAGAAGATGGAGAAAGATGAGGGAATTTGGAATTCTTCTAATTTTGGCCCTGACGGCAGGTGAAGAATCCTGCATCTTTTGTGGATGCATAGCGTACATGTCTCATCACGGCACACAAATCAGTGACAGCCCATGTAAGTCAGCTATCGTTGTAAACCAGAGATTCGCAGTGACGGCTCGTGAATTTAACACAGCCGTCTTGATTTCAAAATACAACCTCACTAATTTGTACCTGCGTCTGAAAGAAGCTCAGCAGACTAATGGTACAGTATACAGTATCTCCAGATATTATGAGATGCCCGGAAACCACCTCATTGCGAATGGCATTGCGCTGGTTGAAACTAAGGAGGCTATGATGTTTCAGACTTGGGTGCAGCCAGCTACGCTGGCCAACATGTTTTTCCCGGAATTCTACGAAAATTGCACGGTAATGGCCTAGTAAAATACACAAAACCTTACTCTTAATCTGTACGTAAAACAGCGGTGACCAAAGCCGGTGTCGTGTTTACATCGTGTAATCAGACATTCAAACGGGTACGAGGAGTTTCCTGTACATTGCTGTGTGTTTCATTCACGTACTGATGGCAAGCAGTGGCGGTATCATGTCGCTCTACAAACTCTGTCTCTACAACCATTAAGAGGTGGTTTCGTAAAGAATGAGGAGAACTTTTTTGTTGTTCTGTCGGACAAAATGTAACATGTTTACTTTGCTTAACGGTTCAATTAGGAGTATATAGAAACATGAATTGCCACGCTGAATAATGTATATTATTATTATTATTATTATTATTATTATTATTATTATTATTATTATGGAGAAAAAATGGGAGTATAAGGGTACAGTACATCAGTTATTCATAGATTTCAAAAAGGCATATGACTCGGTTAAGAGGGAAGTATTATATGATATTCTTATTGAATTTGGTATTCCCAAGAAACTAGTTCGATTAATTAAAATATGTCTCAGTGAAACGTACAGCAGAGTTCGTATAGGTCAGTTTCTGTCAGATGCGTTTCCAATTCACTGTGGGCTAAAGCAAGGACATGCACTATCACCTTTACTTTTTAACTTTGCTCTAGAGTATGCCATTAGGAAAGTCCAGGATAACAGAGAGGGTTTGAAATTGAACGGGTTACATCAGCTGCTTGTCTATGCGGATGAAGTGAATATGTTAGGAGAAAATCCACAAATGATTAGGGAAAACACGGGAATTTTACTGGAAGCAAGTAAAGAGAAAGGTTTGGAAGTAAATCCCGAAAAGACAAAGTATATGATTATGTCTCGTGACCAGAATATTGTACGAAATGGAAATTTAAAAATTGGAGATTTATCCTTCGAAGAGGTTGAAAAATTCAAATACCTTGGAGCAACAGTAACAAATATAAATGACACTCGGGAGGAAGTTAAACGCAGAATAAATATGGGAAATGCCTGTTATTATTCGGTTGAGAAGCTTTTGTCATCTAGTCTGCTGTCAAAAAGTCTGAAAGTTAGAATTTATAAAACAGTTATATTACCGGTTGTTCTTTATGGTTGTGAAACTTGGACTCTCATTTTGAGAGAGGAACAGAGATTAAGGGTGTTTGAGAATAAGGTTCTTAGGAAAATATTTGGGGCTAAGAGGGATGAAGTTACAGGAGAATGGAGAAAGTTACACAACGCAGAACTGCACGCATTGTATACTTCACCTGACATAATTAGGAACATAAAATCCAGACGTTTCAGATGGGCAGGACATATAGCACGTATGGGCGAATCCAGAAATACATATAGAGTGTTAGTTGGGAGGCAGGAGGGAAAAAGACCTTTGGGGAGGCCGAGACGTAGATGGGAAGATAATATTAAAATGGATTTGAGGGAGGTGGGATATGATGGTAGAGACTGGATTAATCTTGCTCAGGATAGGGATCAATGGCGGGCTTATATGAGGGCGGCAATGAACCTACGGGTTCCTTAAAAGCCAGTAAGTATTGAAGGCAAGCAGTGGCGGTATCATGTCGCTCTACAAACTCTGTCTCTACAACCAGTAAGAGGTGATTTCGTAAAGAATGAGAAGGAGAACTTTTTTGTTGTTCTGTTAGACAAAATGTAATATGTTTACTTTACTCAACGGTTCAATTAGGATTATATAGAAAAATTAATTGCCACGCTGAATAATGTATTATTATTATTATTATTATTATTATTATTATTATTATTACTGACCACTAAGTATGTGTTTCTATAATTCTTCTGTACGTGTATGAATATTAATATTTTTAGATCTTCTACCTAGAAAGATAAAATTATTAGGTTTTATCTCAATTTTAATCTCCGTAATCTTTAGATGAGGGTAACTATTTATTAGTTACTCATTTAATAATAATATTGTATAAAAACTGATTCAATATTATGTGCCAACGAACTGTTAGACGCCAGGAATTGACATGTCTTAAATCATAGCCAGGAAGAGAAAGATGAG
Source organism: Periplaneta americana (assembly GCF_040183065.1). Lineage (NCBI taxonomy): Eukaryota > Metazoa > Arthropoda > Insecta > Blattodea > Blattidae > Periplaneta > Periplaneta americana. Next base: position 197,460,623 of record NC_091120.1, read on the forward strand.
ATAAATAAATGTAAGGAAGTCAGCTACCTTAATGGGGTTTGAAATATCTCGTGCTCTAAAGCCTTTTAATAGGACAGAATTTCTCAAACGAGTAACGATTAAAATAGCTTAAATAACTTGTCCATAAGAAGTTTTTAATTTTGAAAAACTACGAATTTCTCGACCAAGTATGGAGAGAAGAATTTAGAAAATTCCTGATTATATTCAAGAGGAAGGTTAAAAAAGAAGCAAGAAAAATCGTATATTATTCACTGGCTCTTGATGACAGCAGTGACATTACTGATACAGCAAAGCTTGAGATTTTTATCCGCGGGATTGATCAAGATGTTAGTACAGGAGCCACCACTGGTTGTAGTTTTCATTGCCAAGTACCTTTCCTCCGTCTCCTTACTTCATAGGCTGTCTGTCGCATTAATCACTGCAGCTCGAGTTTTGGTCACCGCTGACGTAAAGTATATACAGAATGAGTAAAAAGTATGGAACAATGTTTGTAACTTTATTTCTAATTTTATGAAGAAACTATTTATACAAAAGTTGTAAGGTTCAAAAAAGGAATGTTTTGAAGATATTTTCAAGTACTATATTTTTCATTTATAAACGTGTGCCAATGAGTCTGTTTTTTTTTAATGGCACCATGTACTTATTTCCCCATTTTTGGATTCTTCAGATCTCAGTACACACAAAATCATTTTCTTTTACCATTTATGAACTATCGTTTTTTTTAAATTACCTCTTTTGATAACAACGTATGTGTACCAAATAAAGGGAAATTTGAATGTTTCAGTACACCAATTTGAGGAGGCTTTGGATTAAACAAATGCAGACAAACGCTAATATAAACAAGTGAATGAAACTAGTATCACCAGAGTCTAGTATATACAGTCACGAAGCTCAATACGTAGTAAATATGGATCCATAGATAGTTGTTAACCACTAGGATCGCTAATATCGCCTCATTACAGACAATGCAAAATAGTACTTGCACAGTCCATTGTTCCTAGCACCCCCACAACTCAAGCTTCGTGACTATATATATATATATATATATATATATATATATATATATATATATATATATATATATATATTAGATTGTGGTATCACCAAATCTGTATTGTTGATATGTATTATAAAAATTTAAGGAAATATTATAATCATGATGTTGTGGATGGTTTGCTTGTGAGATTTGAGTCTAGATCATATATACCTCAGATAGGTCGGCCTTATAGGCTTTGACGTTAACAACTTTTGTCAGGTTTACTACGCTGCCATCTATAATCGCGACGCTGTTATTCCCGGCGTGACTCCTGCTCTTTGCTTACGTCTTAGGAAGTGAAGGCTCTATAAAGTCTAGGTAGGTAGTATCGTTCGCCATTTTTTGTTCTTTCGTTGCCGAGCTACCAGATGAGGGATATATTTGCCACACCGTTAAACATTATCATGTCGTAGCTCCTAATAAATCAAACGCACTGTAATTCAGCAAATAATTGAGCGGCAAATAACGTCCTCGTGTGCTTTCTGCGAACGCCAACGAAAGAGCCAAAATGGCGGGCGATTATATTAAGTATTTATCCAGCCTTGGGAAATGCTTAACATCTTCATCAGCGAATCACAAGACCCACACGTTTAAATGTAGCCGACCTGCAACGTGATTGGTTGCCGGAAATTAGAGCGACAGGACTATATACATATGGAGTCACGTCATAACTCCCATTTGAATTGCATTACCGACTGTACTGCCATCTTGTGTTTGTTTACGGCGGACGTGTGGCGATCTTGCGGTTGTTCTCTTCAAAGTGCAAACGATTTTAACATAGCGATGGCCTATCTGTTACATATATGATCTAGGATTTGAGTAACTTTGTATTTTGATACCATTTTCAGGTGCACGAACATCTTAAATGTAAGTTAACCAGCGCCAAAAATGTGAATCTGACGCACTGCTCTGAAGTAACCGCCGACAAACTGATTTATCAGCACTGGAATATATCAATCCTATGTTCCCTCCCATATAACTCAAGTGTGAATCATAGAGGAGGAATCGCAGTATTTAGAAATCAACCGGTAAGAAAATAAACTTTTACACGGTAATCTCTTTCAAACCCAGTGGCGGCTCGTGGGTATTAAATTAAGGGGGGCTAGAAACCAACCGGTAAGAAAATAAACTTTTACACGGTAATCTCTTTCAAACCCAGTGGCGGCTCGTGGGTATTAAATTAAGGGGGGCTAGAAATCAACCGGTAAGAAAATAAACTTTCACACGGTAATCTCTTTCAAACCCAGTGGCGGCTCGTGGGTATTAAATTAAGGGGGGCTAGAAATCAACCGGTAAGAAAATAAACTTTTACACGGTAATCTCTTTCAAACCCAGTGGCGGCTCGTGGGTATTAAATTAAGGGGGGGCTAGAAATCAACCGGTAAGAAAATAAACTTTTACACGGTAATCTCTTTCAAACTCAGTGGCGGCTCGTGGGTATTAAATTAAGGGGGGCTAGAAATCAACCGGTAAGAAAATAAACTTTTACACGGTAATCTCTTTCAAACCCAGTGGCGGCTCGTGGGTATTAAATTAAGGGGGGCTAGAAATCAACCGGTAAGAAAATAAACTTTCACACGGTAATCTCTTTCAAACCCAGTGGCGGCTCGTGGGTATTAAATTAAGGGGGGCTAGAAATCAACCGGTAAGAAAATAAACTTTTACACGGTAATCTCTTTCAAACCCAGTGGCGGCTCGTGGGTATTAAATTAAGGGGGGCTAGAAATCAACCGGTAAGAAAATAAACTTTCACACGGTAATCTCTTTCAAACTCAGTGGCGGCTCGTGGGTATTAAATTAAGGGGGGCTAGAAATCAACCGGTAAGAAAATAAACTTTTACACGGTAATCTCTTTCAAACCCAGTGGCGGCTCGTGGGTATTAAATTAAGGGGGACTAGAAATCAACCGGTAAGAAAATAAACTTTTACACGGTAATCTCTTTCAAACCCAGTGGCGGCTCGTGGGTATTAAATTAAGGGGGGCTAGAAATCAACCGGTAAGAAAATAAACTTTTACACGGTAATCTCTTTCAAACCCAGTGGCGGCTCGTGGGTATTAAATTAAGGGGGGGTTAGAAATCAACCGGTAAGAAAATAAACTTTTACACGGTAATCTCTTTCAAACCCAGTGGCGGCTCGTGGGTATTAAATTAAGGGGGCTAGAAATCAACCGGTAAGAAAATAAACTTTTACACGGTAATCTCTTTCAAACCCAGTGGCGGCTCGTGGGTATTAAATTAAGGGGGCTAGAAATCAACCGGTAAGAAAATAAACTTTTACACGATAATCTCTTTCAAACCCAGTGGCGGCTCGTGGGTATTAAATTAAGGGGGGCTGCATACAAAAATAAACCAAGCAACTTACTTTATTTAAAGATTAGTTCCATGCGCCTTATCTTGTAAGTTGTGTTTAAATGAGACAGGCTTATGTCAGTAGATTTACTGGCATTTAAAAGAATCCTGATGACAAAATTCCGGCACACCGGGGACGCTGATATAACCCCTACGGTTGCGAGTGTCGTTAAATAAACTATAATTTAATTTTTTATATGTAAATTTGAACCTTAGAAATATCTAACTGGCGATGTTGTAGTTTGTTGTATAATATATATAATGATACATCAATAAATTAAAAAAATAACTGAGCCAGAAATTTAATTCTGGATATTCAAGAGTACGCACCAGGGCGCTTGCCTCATTTATTGTGATGTTGTTAGATGTTTCAGATTCCATTATGGTTTGAAAACATTCTAGCAATGGCTCCATCTTCTCATGAACAACATTTACTGTTCTTATTTTAAATCCGTCTTGTTGCCCCAGCTGATGGAATTGTCTTTGAAACATATTAATCTAATACAGATCGAGAGAAGAAACCAGGGATACTGGATAAATTATCAAAAAATACGCGAGCCTTTGTATTTTGTTTAGCGGCTCTTTCCATTATGAGATTCAACTGATGGGCATTTAATTTCACATTTCTCCTGAATTGTTAAGGTACTGAACTGAATAGACTGTAAATATTGTACAGAATTAAACATTGCTGCACTTGTTATACTCACAACATTAAAGAAAATGTATTTAAAACTGCGCGCTACTGACAAACTGCTGCAAATTTTGCAGCGCCCGGAAACTCTGGATTCACGGCGAGGGGCAGCAGGGGGAGTGGTAAAACTAACGCGCAAAGCATCCGAGACGAGACTGGCAGCTCCAGGGGAGGAAGTGGCTTCACCCATAGTCCTTGTCTCTGGTTTCGCTCTGGCAGCACCAGGGGAGGAAGTGACTTCACTAACGATTGCGTGCCATGTCATTGAGAGCGAAATTTTTTTTAAAATTCGAGCCGCTAAATAGAGAGTGTATAATAAATGTTTTTCACAACATAAAACGAGACAAGAGCCACAAATGTCTGGGGGTGCTGCAGCTCTGCAGCCCCTCTTCGAAAGCCGCCCCTGTTCAAATCTCTTCACTTTGTGTTAAAATGCAGCTAGAATAATCTTTACCTTCACCAGCAACAATGTAGTTAATTTCTTGCTTTTTCATTACTATCAAAATGAATTTTATTTGTCTTATTGAAGCCTATACTCGTTTTAACTGTGAGATCATCTCGACTATCGACTATCGTTTGGAATGGTACACTGACGTTCAAAGATATTTAATCGATAGTGATCGATAATTTTTTGGTGTAAGTTTGGCTTTTTCAGTTATTATTTCTGATGGTTTAATGCTAAAATTATAGAATTGGCTTTCCTGACTATCTCACACGCATCGTGAAAAGTTTTTTATCTGAGCGTCAGTTCTCAGTACGTATAGATGGCATTAAATCAACGCTTCGTCCAGTTTTAGCCGGAGTACCACAAGGATCCATACTGTCACCACTTCTCTTCAATCTCTTCACATTTGACCTTCCATGTTTACAACCGTCACACATAGCTATGTATGCTGACGATACAGTTCTCTTTCATTCTCACTGTAACCTAAATACTGCAATCAGCACTCTTCAGACATCCTTACAGGAGCTGTCTAAATGGTTCTCTGACTGGAGATTACTACTCAACATTACCAAGACAGAAGCTAAAATCTTCTCTTTAAGGCCTATTCATAATCCACCTCCTTTGATTCTTCTAAATGAACAAGTTACATGGCTCTCTAGTCAAGAAGCTGTAATAGTAATATACGTTACAAGAGCGGTATGTTGACGTTTTCATGGTCGAGGAAAAGATTGAAAAAGCGAAACGTAGTTGAGCTTTTTTAATTTCCGAGAACATGAAAACAAACATACCGCTCGTGTATCGTACATTATTTTGTGCGAAGATCGTTTATTACATACCTGAAATACGAATTTATAATTAGTTGCAATGAAATCTCCATGTTTGTTTCTGTTTAATGACGGCAACTTCGGAAAACCAAAATATCTTTCTTCAACATTGTTGCTATAAAATGTTTTCTGTGTTTACTATACTCCAGCAGGCCGTGATATACGTCTGTCTTCCCCCCCCCCAGTCTATAAATGCGAACTTAAAACAAACGGTAAGGTTATGTAATGATTTATTTTTCATTTTAATATTTTAATAATATTATTTATATAACATATTGCAGTAATAACATCGGCATCTGGAATCTTGTTGATTTTTTCACGGCTTCCTTAATGTTACTTGTATCAGGAATGCAATAAGTTTCGTGGAGTAGTAGACTTTACTTAATTTTTGCAAATATTTAAAAACAATAATTAACATTGCAATTTAGGTGAAACTGCAGTGGTAAGTTTCCAATTTATAATTATTACTATGTTGAACGTCTCTAAAAATAATATGTTAAAAGCCTAAAGCAGTAAAATGAATGTCGCGCTTAAGCGGTAAGAAGAGGGAAATTGTTATATGTGTTACGTTGGGATACTGAATGTGGTATTTCACACTTACCGCGTATTGGTTCTGTGCGGAAAACAAGCAAATACGCACGATCTCGCACAAGATATTTGGTACTATTATTAGACACGAAACTTACATGGAATGCCCATTTAACTCGCATTGTTACACTAGCCTCTTCCAGAATTCGAAAATTATACCCCTTGGTTAATAGACGTTCACAAATTGGATTGGATTGTTCAATGCTTGTACACCTCGCTTGTACGACCTCTTTTAACTTATGCTTCGCCTGTGTGGGGGACAGCAAATAAGACTCACATGCATCGCCTACAAGTTCTCCAGAACAAGTTCCTGCGAACAGCAACAAATGCCCCCTGGTTTGTAAGAAATCAACAACTGCATCAAGAATTGGGAATTCTTCCACTAGAACAGTACATCCATTCAATGTCAAAATCTTTCTTCAACAAACTTCCTGGTGTTCCTGGATCTGTGACATATAACATCGGAGCAAGATCTTGTCAGCCATCTAGACTTAAAAGGAAACTACCTCAAGACATCTTTCTTAGCGATACTGACGACTCTTCATAAATTTAACACGGAAATCATTATCATATTTTTATTCTCATGATTCACAGGTCGTAAAATTCGTAAACACTTAAGAAATGACGCATTCCAAACTTGGACAAACCATACCTTGCGTGGTAAAGGCGTTATTGTTTATAGTGATCTCCCCAAGGCTAACTCATGGGTAAGCAATCGAAAGGGCCTATCTTCCTCAGAATGGACCAATGCTTTAAAAATGTCAAGCAATATTTCTGCGGTTCGCGCAATACCGGACAGAACTCTAAGCACAACCCGCTGCCGTCATCCAGACTGTAGCGAACTTGAAACACTTGGACACGTGCTTGGACAATGCCCCAAAGGCGAGCTGCTGATCAATGCTAGACATCATCGTGTACGACATGCTTTGGCGACATCGTTAAAAACTTTAAATTGGGAGATTCACGAGGAAGTACATTGTGTATCATCAGATGGTTCTTTTAGACGGGCAGACATTATTGCTATCAACGGACGCTTAAAACGGGCTCTTGTTCTTGACCCTACTATCCGTTTCGAAATAAACCTAAATCAGGCCACCGAGGTTGATATTGAGAAGAAGTCCATATATGAACCTTGTCTGCCGTATCTTTCTCAAAAGTACAACGTCCCTCTTAAACAATGGTCCGTCATTGGTTTGCTGTTTGGCAGTAGAGTTTCAATCACAAAATTCACATGGAATTATCTTAAGGAACTTCAGATTCCTTTTGATTATGTAATGTCTATTCTTATAAATATTATCAAGGATTCTCTTCAAATATTACATCATCATCTCTATTTCAATTAATCAACTTATATTTGCCTTCAACATTTAACTTTCTTTTTTCTTTAATGTATCACATCACATTATATTGTACATGTTTATTGTATTCAGGACCCTTGTGGTCACTCAAAATTCTTTTAGCTGATGTCTATAATTTAGAATTTTATTATTTTAACTAATTTAAATTACTTAGAGGAGCCTTTAGAGCCAACCTCAGCATGATATTCTGTATGTGATATTCCATAATTTAACAGTGGTCTGTATAGCAAGTTTGCTGGTCGACCAATAAATAAATTAATAAAAAAAAAGTTATTATTTCTGTGGTTATATAGCCAAGATAATAGTCAGTGTTCCCAATCGTACATAAATATACCTGCATTATAGAATTCAATTTTTCATACCACTCTACTGATTGTAAAACAATATTGGGATTAATTTGCAGTTCATTTTATATTTCAGATGTGTCTAGTAATATCATAAAGTAATGTTATAAATTTCAATCCAAGACACAACTATCTGCAAATGTTTATTTGAATATAAGGTATATAAACGTTTTCGCCTTGTGGGGGCATCATCAGATATATTAAAATTATGTGATCCGAAGGTAAAGGTAAAGGTATCCCCGTAACATGCCATGAAGGCACTTGGGGGGGCATGGAGGTAGAGCCCCATGCTTTCCGTGACCTCGGCACAAGTATGAGGTGGTGTGGTCGGCACCACGCTCTGACCGCCTTTTACCCCCGGTACTCAATTTTATAGGAGGCTGAGTGAACCTCGGGGCCGTTCTGAAAGTTTGGCAACGAGAAAAAATCCTGTCACCACCTGGAATCGTACCCCGGACCTTCCAGTCCGTAGCCAGCTGCTCTACCAACTGAGCTGTTTAGAAAATGACACGTCTTGGAGAACTGTGTATCATACCGAAGTTCTAAACATTGAATAACTATAACCCAAGATTTTATCCATTTATTCATTTTAACATGATCGTAATTTGCATAACATTATTTGATAAATATGTATTATAATGTAACATGAGTTATATGTACACACAATTCCAATTTTAATCATATTTGAATTTACACTACATTGAAATTCATCATTTTATCTTATTTCTTGTTACAATTAGTATACATATAACTCATGAAAATTTTATCACCATGTATCACACACTGTTCGTATTTGCTTTTTATAAATCTAATTTAATCTAAGTTCAGATCACATAATTTTAATATATCTGATGATGCCCCACAAGGCAAAAACGTTCATATACCTTATATCCATGTAGCAAATGAACATTTGCAGATAGTTGTGTCTTGGATTGAAATTTATATACATTATTTTATGATAATATTGGGATTAGCTGCAAACCGCTGATATTGTCAATTATGAGAATATTGTAATTCTTTGGTTGGCGGGAAAAAGCACATAAGTAAAAAAATACATATAATTTTTTAGGAGAGACATTCTTTTTAATTTACTCTTAACTGAATATAAGTATAATAATAAAATTCATGTATGTTGGTTAAAGTAAGACCCTTTTCAATTTAAAATAAAGAAATTTTATTATTTAAAAAATTAGAAAAAAAAATACTAAACTTACGTGATTAGGTGCAACAGAAAAATCGATTTTTTTTACTTATGTGCTTTTCCCGCCGACCAAAGAATTTATGCTTAATCTAGTCCTACATAATCATTTTCTCTGACACTTTTTTAATCGCCTCAATAATGGTGCCACCTATTGAGAACTAGCGGAACTCTTTAAAAGTTTGTCAATTTGTTATACCCTATATTTGGTTCCGACCTATCCCGTGGTTAGATAGTTCGCTTACAGATCATAAAATCGTAGGTCGGATATTTCTGAACGTCAATGTACATTGTTGATAGACTGGATTGCTTCCATCTAACACATTACGGATTCAGATCTTCCGAAATAGTACTTTTATGTTTCTCTTTTAGTGAAAATAAAAGGTATTTGAAGTAAGGGTCCGACGGATAAAACGGCGATTTTAAGAAGCCTAGGCCTACTGTATATCTTTCAGAGCATAGTTGAGGGACGATAAACTGCGCGCACATTGTTGCCAATGCAATGCCATTTAGTCATCATGGAAAGGTGGAGCAGTGCATACCATGCTTTTGCAATTAAAAGCTTTTACAGGAATAACAGTTTTGAGGCTAATAGGCGTGAATTTCATCATTTTAATTTACGGTACCATGATCCCGTCCCTCTTGGTTGGGACAAGTTACCTGGTAGAGATTTATTCCGGGGTTTTCCCTCAACCCATTAAGAGCCAGCATTATCACCTTCATATCACTGAGACGCTAGACAACCACAGTAGCTGATAAAAAGTCGTATAATACCCAATAAAAAATCCCGTCCCATCTACTGATATTTTATAATTTTTAAATAATCTCATGAATGAAGATGAAGACTTTATTGACACTTTTTGAACGTCTGATGAATCATATTTCCATCTCAGTGGTTGCTTGCTTACTTATTTATGGCTTTTAGAGAAACCGGGGGTTCATTGCCGCCCTCACATAAGCCCGCCATCGGTCCCTGCCCTGAGCAAGATTAATCCAGTCTCTATCATCATATCTCACCTCCCTCAAATCCACATTAATATTATCCTCCCATCTACGTCTCGGCCTCCCAAAAGTCTTTTCCCCTCCGGTCTCCCAACTAACACTCTATATGCATTTCTGGATTCGCCCATGCCCTGCCCATATCAAACGTCTGGATTTAATGTTCCTAATTATGTCAGGTGAAGAATACAATGCGTGCAGTTCTGTGTTTTGTAACTTTCTCCATTCTCCTGTAACTTCATCTCTCTTAGCACCAAATATGTTTCTAAACACCGTATTCTCAAATACCCTTAATCTCTGTTCCTCTCTCAAAGTAAGAGTCCAAGTTTCACAACCATACAGAACAACCGATAATATAACTGTTTTATAAATTTTAACTTTCAGTTCTTTTTAGAGCAGAATGGATGATAAAAGCTTTTCAACCGAATAATAACAGGCATTTCCCATATTTATTCTGCGTTTAATTTCCTTCCTAGTATCTTTATATTTGTTACTGTTGCTCCAAGATATTTGAATTTTTTCACGTCTTCAAAAGATAAATCTCCAATGTGTATATTTCCATTTCGTACTATGTTCTGTTCACGAGACATAATTATATACTTTGTCTTTTCGGGACTTACTTCCAAACCTATCTCTTTACTTGCTTCAAGTAAAATTTCCGTGTTTTCCCTAATCGTTTGTGTATTTTCTCCTAACATATTCACTTCATCCGCATAGACAAGCAGCTGATGTAACCCGTTCAATTCCAAACCCTGTCTGTTATCTTGAACTTTCCTAATAGCATATTCTAGAGCGAAGTTAAAAAGTAAAGGTGATAGTGCATCTCCTTGCTTTAGCCCGCAGTGAATTGGAAAAGCATCTGACAGAAACTGACCTATACGGACTCTGCTGTACGTTTCACCGAGACACATTTCAATTAATCGATCTAGTTTCTTGGGAATACAAAATTCAATAAGAATATTATATAAAACTTCTTTATTAACAGAGTCATATGCCTTTTTGGTATAAAAATTATACACAGTTCATTAGTCAGAACGTTAATATGCAAATTTGAGAGTTTGTGCAACAAAATCCTGAAAGTATGCTACACTGCATAACAGTCTATTATATGCAGGAACGTCTGAAATATTAAAAATACGCACGATTAGCTTTGCATATCCGTTATCGTAGACGTTCAAAACACGCATAAAAGTGTTTTTGCATGACTTTCAACTGGGCAGTAAAAATATGCATTTGCATACGAATCCTAGTCCTACAGACCAGCAGATAGAGCTGACATTCCAAACATAATACCACAGTCTAGTAGATACAGTCACGAAGCTTGAGTTCTGAGGGTGATAGGATCACTAGACTGTGCCGGTACTATTTCGCATTGTCTGTAATGAAGCGATATTAGCGAGCCTAGTGGTTAGCAACTATCTATGGATGCATGTTTACTACGTATTGAGCTTCGTGACTGTATATACAGTAACTTATTGGCTACTTACACTACAGTACATGCCTTCTTCCTTCCCGCCATGTACTTTTTCCCTCCCCCTATTTGCAACCCCGTCGTGCTTTCAGTAAATCACAGGTTGTGTGTGGAATAAGTTCACTATGCTTTCTAAGACATTTACTGATAAACACTCGAAGTTTAGTTATTTTTAAAAGGCAAATTGGATATTTTGAAGCGGCTGGATGAAGGGGAAACTATTTCTGGTGTCCCAAGAAGTACAATTTATGATTGGAAGCGTAATCGGGCTGCACTGGAAGAATATTGTGCATCCACGAGCTCTACTGACAAGCGCCGTACATTGAACCAGCCTAGTGTTGTCAAATACGATAAGGAACTGTTTCTATGGTTTCAAGAACAAAGAAGGAAAGATACTCCAATATCTGGTACGATTCTGAAAGAGAAAGCGCTTGATATGCTTAAGAAACATGCAGGCGATAATTTCTCTGCTAGTGATGGGTGGTTGTCAATGTGGAGAGAAAAGTATGGCGTTCGTCCACTTGCAATTTGTGGAGAGAGCATGTCAGCTGATACCGTTGCAGCTGAAGAATATAAAACTACATTCCGAGATTTGGTGAATAAACTAGAATTATCTCTCCAGCAGTTATACAATTGTGACGTAACCGGTTTAAATATCAAATGTTTACCGAAAAGAACTTCAGAATCTACATCATACAAAACTGCGCCTGGTTTCAAAAAAAAAAAAAAGTGTGACTGAATTAGCTTGCTAAAATGCATCAGGGGCAAATAAGCTTCCCTTGATGTTAATTGGAATAAATTTAAAAATATACTGATTGCAACTATTGTAATCGGTGATTTAATTACTGTATTATTCAAATGTTCATAAATATTTTCTTATCGTATTTACTCATATCAATTATGAAGAAGATGGAAGGATAGTTAACTAATTTCCGTACCGTCTTGCAGTAAGGCGTGGCCTATGAAATCACGTAAATGCCGGACGACGGAGCGGACGGACGACATAGCAACGGATCACAGAGAATTTACTGTACTAGACTCTGCTTATACAGGGACATCATTTTATTTTTAATAACATTTTTAATATTAACCTGTCTATACCTTTAGAGAACCGGAAACACAGTTTGCTATCCCCTTCCACGACTGTAGTTCGATGATACTGGCGTAAAACACAAACAAATCACTCTACTAGGTATAGGAAGGAAGAAAAGTAGTTCATCCATTTACGTAAACTAGGAAATATCGCAATTTTGAGTTTGATAATTTTCATTAGGTTTTTGTTTAATCAAAGTACAGTACTGCATTAAGAATAAGTGTTTTTACTCACGAACTGAGTTATCCATGCGAACGTATTCATTATGCAGTGTATATTATACTGTCTACAGCACATTAGCGTACAATATAGAGAAAGAAGTTAAATTGTAAAATAATCATAATATGGATATTTAAACACAAGTTTGAAAATGGTGGCCGTTCATTTCGATACAGGCTTCAGTTCTTTTGTGCATATTATCGCACTATAGACTATTGCATCTAATTCCAATTGCCAGTTTCGTCCTTCGTACTAGTAACTCATGTTGAAATAATTCTGTACCTACTCTACGTACTGTAAATTCAATCTTCACTTCTGCCGGACCCGAAAATATAAAATTACTCAGACATGCTATCTACTGTCCGTCCAATTGGTTATGCCGCAGGATTGTAGAAAGGGGGGAATCACGTGACAGTTAATTACTTAAGGAGGCCCTTTTACTTAAGTTAAATTAAACAGCTGTATAATATTACGTAAAGGTCCAATTCCAAACAGAAATTAATGTTTTCAGAAAAGAGCTAAGGCAGCCCAGCTATTACAGAGGGGCGAGCAGAAGCAGGTGGGGGAAATCGGGATGCGACGTAGGCAAACGGACAGTACCTGTGCGAAAATATGATTCAATATTGAAAGCTCTTTCTTCACTGGAAAACGCGAACATATTTCTGGAACGTACTATACTCATTCAGTACTGCTTACTATCTGCTGTCTTGGTTCTGTGTGGAGTTGGAACTTCATTAGTAGAAGGGGTGGGAGTGAAGTACATTCAAAAACTCAGGTACAATAAAAATTAAAGTAAAAATAAAATGATGTCCCTGTACTATGACGACAACTATCAGAGTTGACTCGTTTTTTCAATAATGTGACGATGTCTTGCAGGTGGGCATCCAGCTGATGGCAGTGAGTAACAAGACTCAGGGAGGCCGCATCATGGTCTACGTGTCATTCCGCTTTGCAATTCGTTGGATCCGTCGCTGGGCCGGGGACGTCACATACACCAGGCTGCCCAGTGAGGGCCAGATCGTGGACCAGAATGACGAGGCCAGATTATTTTGAGACATCGTGTGTTTGTTTCCTCTTTGTCAGAAAATTGTTAATAAATTAAAAGTTTTGTAAAAACTGGCTTCGTTTCTTTTCGAAACTGTTATAAACTTATGTCCAAACCTCCCTTCAAACTGTGCATGTAGATCTTTACAGTAGAGAGAGAAATATGTTGTTGTTTTCTAATGCCAGGTATTTGACAATAAAGTCATTTGACCTCTTGTACTCCAATATTTTTCAAATATATTATCATGGTCAGCCACTGAAGCACAGATTTTGAGGTGTTCCGAATCCATTTCTTGGTTTGAGTTGCACAATGGGCAGTTAGGGGACTGATATATTCCAATTCTATGCAGGTGTTTGGCCAAACAATCATGGCCTGTTGCCAATCTAAATGCAGCTACAGACGATTTTCGTGGTAAATCGGGAATTAACTGTGGATTATGATGCAGAGAGTTCCATTTTTTCTCTTGGGATTGTGTTATCAAATTTTGTTTGTTGAAGTCTAAGTATGTAGATTTAATAAATCTTTTCACAGAGTAATACGTAGATTTAGTAACAGGTCTGTAAGTAGCAGTGCTGCCCTTCTTTGTTAAAGCATCCGCATTCTCGTTTCCCAGGATTCCACAATGGGATGGTATCCATTGGAATACAATTCTTTTATTGAGTGATATTAATTGAGAGAGCATTTTAGTTATTTCTGCTGTTTGAGATGAAGGTGTGTGTTTAGAGACTATTGATAGAATAGCTGCTTTGGAGTCTGACAATATAACTGCATTCTTAAATTTATGGATGTGGCATAGTAGATTCCTGAGACTTTCACTTATTGCAATAATTTCTCCATCAAAACTTGTTGTTCCGTATCCAGCACATATACACCCTGACATTTTAACACAGCACTAATTAATAAAACTATTAACTAGCCCAGCAACAATATACATTGCAGTTGATTACAGCTTATTTCACGAGTATGTCCACACCGGCAGGTAGGTAGCAGCACCAGCGTCGTTCGCAAGCAAAAATCCTAATATAAACATAAGCACGTTGCTGTCATACCCGTGATTGGCTCCCAGTCGAAACACTCACATGGCGCAGGAAAATATAGCTCGTATTTGGAAACCATAATCTAGTATTATTTGAAAATAAAACATTGAATTGTAGTTGTTAAATACGATGAAATATTTAACTTTACTCTTATGTAAAACGCTATGTAAAAGAAAAGCTACTTTTATATTTTGTTATGTACTATGAACGCGGATGAATATCAACAGTATTGCCGAGGTAGTCTGTTCTTGTAACAAGCTGGCGTCGCTTGAGCTCGTAGTTGTCCACGTAAGCACGTGGTACTGAAGTATGGCTTCTGCATCCTCAACCGTCCATTGTGAAGATATAAGACTTAAAAATAATTTAATTACAGTAATTTTAAAATAAATGTTTCCTAAGCAAACGAATGCATAGTAGTGAGGTTAGGCCTACTTGACGAGTAACGGGAAATGTTTAACATGAAACAGAATATACAACAGTGGGCGGGAACATGTACTGAGAATCTATGGCGCCAAACAGCGGCCAATGAAACCTCAATTCAGTCACGTGCTATTTTTTACATTAGGATTATTCTTACAGCTGTCCGGTATTATTATAGTAAAGTATTTGCCCATACTGTCCAACACGGATCCAAGTACACAAAGCCTACCCAGCGAATAGGGATTATAAAGAATGGACACTTCGCGTCGGTACCTTTGATGTAGTCGGACTGATTTCAATGACCTTCAAGCCAGCTAGAGCGTGAGATTCTGCTTTCTCCCTAGAGTTGGCGCTGACATCACACCAGCTAGCAGTCTACACAGCGGAAATATAACACATATAATTAATAGATCCAGGTACATTATGTACTCAAATAAAATAAATTGGATCCATAAAATAATAAATCCGTCATTAACTGTAATGTCTAGACTCTAGAGCTCCTTTATAATGAGAGTTGAGACGTTGACCCCAACAACAATTAAAATATGTAATGATTTGATAGCGCTGAAAATGGAAAAAACAAAACTCTTACGAGAAGTAAAACCATATACCTATATTATATTATATACAAATATTAAACGAATTCGATACTTAATTTTATAATGTATTATATTATTTTATAATATAATTTATGATATCTGAAATATAAAATATTATTATTACAACTGGTTTGTCACTGAGAAATAAGGAAAAGCTATTAACTTGAATTTATTTGAAGTAAAGCGTTACTGGATTATGCAATAAGGTAGGCGATGTTTGGATCGTATGTCTCAACTCTATACTCAATTATTATTATTTTAGCGTATGCTCGATTACACTAACCTCTAGCGCTTGAAAGTGGAACTAAACGCTAGCGCACAGAGAAGACATTATAATATTATTTTCGTCTGTCAACAAATGCAAGCAGCTCTTGATTTACTTGGTTTACAAGATGGCGAATAAAGATT
Organism: Periplaneta americana; assembly: GCF_040183065.1. Classification (NCBI taxonomy): domain Eukaryota; kingdom Metazoa; phylum Arthropoda; class Insecta; order Blattodea; family Blattidae; genus Periplaneta; species Periplaneta americana. The sequence continues at coordinate 197,476,749 of NC_091120.1, forward strand.
AATGGAACTAAGTCACAAGCAGTGGTTTTCACCAAAAGATTCCCACACTTACCAGAAGAACTCACAGTTCAACAACAAAACATGCCTTTTAATTCGGCTGTAAATATCTCGGCGTTTATCTTGATAGAAGACTGACTTACAGACAACATATAAATTTAATCAGAGACAGAGCGTTTCAACGTTTCAAGCTGCTGTATCCTCTTTTCGAAAGTCGCATCTCTCTTAAAGTCAAAGTTTTATTATACACTTGTCTGATCCGTTCATATACAGACGTGGACAAATTATTAGCAAAATTGAAGATTTTTATTATATATTTTTACAAAATATGATTCTTCAATTTAGACTACAGTTGACATTTTTGTGTATTTCCAAATAATTAGCCAAGTTGAAGATTTGTATTGTATATTTTTCAAAATTTAACTCTTCAATTTGGACTACATTTGATATTTTTGCATATTTGCAAATTATTAGCAAAACTGAAGGTTTTTATTGTATATTTTTACAAAATTCGATTTTTCAATTTGGACTGCAGTTGACATTTTGGATATTTCCAAATCATTAGCAAAACTGAAGATTTTTGTTTTATATTTTTACAAAATTTGGCTCTTCAATGCAGTTGAAATTTTTGCTAATTTATAAATTATTAGCTAAATTGAAGATTTTTATTATATATTTTTACAAAACTTGACTCTTCAATTTAAACTACAGTTGACATTTTTGCATATTTCTGTCTACTGTAGTGATGGAAATATGAAAAATTGTCAACTGTAGTTTAAATTGAAAAGTCAAATTTTGTAAACAGAATTATCATAAAAATCGTCAATTTTGTTAATAATTTGTCCACGTCTGTATTATGTTATAGGCCTATGCTTGTGAAATTTGGTCAAATACTCATATACGCCATGTTAAAAGACTGGATGGAATACAAAGATCAGTATGTAGGACAATCACGGGAGCAGATTATATCAGTAACTCTCAACTATATGAGTCACTAAATATAATGTTATTTAGTGATTATATTCAAAATGCCACAACCAAATTTTTAAACTCTGTAAGAACATATCCAAATCCATTGCTCAATAGTTTAGTAATTTCTCGTGGTTAATGAATGAATGATTTCTTGTAAAACACTTCACTCTTGGTGAAAGTATTTGAATGTAAGTTGTATTTTTATACTGAATCATGTACTATGTTACATACATATTGTAAAAGGCATGTGTCCATTTTGCGACCTGGTACTTAAATAAATATACATTTCTGAAAAAAAAAAAAAAAAAAGAAAAGAAAAAGAAACAAAACACAGGAAAATTCGCTCAGTGTCCAATCTTTATAATCCCTATTCGCGGCACAGTCTACCTCAATTTTTGTTTCCTAGGATACGTAAAATAACAAAACCAATTGTTTAATTTCTATGGATTTACTTCTTTCAACGGAGGAGATGAAGAACCATGAGGGAACTGTGGTTTCTTTTAATATTAACTTTAACAGTGGGTGAAGAAGACTGTAACTTTTGTGCAGTCATTGTCTATATGGAAGACCGAGAAACCTACATAACCGAACTGTCCATGAAGACAGCTTCCATCATAAGTCCGAGATTCGCCGTTACTGACAAATGTTGTCACAGAGTAGAATACGAGGATGAATTCGATGCTCCCAAGAACACCTTGCTGTCAAAAAGTAACCTCACAGGCTTGAAACTCTACGTGCAGTACGACTTCTGGGATCGGGTGGTGTACAACATCTCCAGGTACTATGAGATGCCAGGATCACATCCCATTGCCCACGCCGTAGCTTTGGTTAAAACGAAAGAGGCGATTCTGTTCAACTTCTGGGTTCAGCCAATAGCCTTGGCTAACATGTGGTTCCCGGAACTGTACGAAGACTGCACGGTAACTAATTCAATATAATAATTCAACCTATCTGCATCTTATAAATAGGGACGCAGCCAAAAGCTATCATGTGTCCGTAAGGGAAGAATACTCAGTACAGGTAAGGATTAGAGTCGAATTTTATTTACAAACTTTATTGCATTACGTTAAGATCATAGACCCTAGATTACTTATTTACTTACTTATAGCTTTAAGAGAACCCGGAGGTTCATTGCCGCCCTCACATAAGCCCACCATCGGTCCCTATCCTGAGCAAGATTAATCCAGTCCCAACCATCATATCCCACCTCCATCAAATCCATTTTAATATTATCCTCCCATCTACGTCTCCACCTCTTTTTCCCCTCCGGTCTCAAATGTCCGATTATTAAAGAGTCCTCTGAAGTTAAGTATTTAGGCATAATTTTCGATAATCATTTAAAATGGAACCAACACATTAATTACCTTTGTAATAAATTACGTAAAATAGTATATTATTTTGTTTTATTGAGGAATTACTTGTCAATAAGTTTATTACGCACAATATATTTAACTTTATTTCAATCGGTAATTGTGTATGGAATTATAGGATGGGGTAGCTAATTTAAATCCAATTTTAATCCACTTTATTTATTACAGAAGAAAATAATTAAAATATGTCTTCATAAACCTATTGATTTTCCATCTCAAAATTTTTTTTTTTTTTGGACTTTAATGTACTTAACGTAAGATAAATTTATTATATTGTATTAATAAAATTCATACACAAAAATTGAAATAATTTTGAATTGTATTCTCTTAGTTATGAAACAAAAGGTATGAATTATTTAAGATTGCTTGAACCAAAATGCAACACTGTTACAGTATTTAATCATAGTAGTAATTTAGGCCCAAGAATATATAACAAATTTATATTTAAATATCCTAATCTTGTCAATTCTAATAGTTCTAGTATTAAATTTAAAAAGTTATGTATGGATTTTATAAAAATTGAAAAATTGTAAATTTAAATATATACACTATAATTGCACAGTAGACATAAGACAAATTGTATTGTATAATTATTAATTTCAATTCAGGAATCCGCCCCTGAGCACGAGTTCTACTCTTTCAGGGGCGAGCTAAAGTTTTTCTGTATATATTATATTTTATGTTACAATTATTAGCAAAATAATAATTAAAGAAATAAATAAATATGCATTTCTGGATTCACCCATACGTGCTACATGCCCTGCCCATTTTAAAGGTCTGGATTTAATGTTCCTAATTATGTCAGGTGAAGGATACAATGCGTGCAGTTCTATGTTCTGTAACTTTCTCCATTCTCCTGTAACTTCATCCCTCTTAGCCCCAAATAATCTCCTAAACACATTATTCTCAAACACTCTTAACCTCTTTTCCACTCTCAAAGTGAGAGTCGAAGTTTAACAACTACACAGAACAACCGGTAATATAACTGTTTTATAAATTCTAACTTTCAGTTCTTTTTAAAGCAGACTGGATGACAAAAGCTTCTCAACCGAATAATAACAGGCATTTCCAATATTTATTCTGTGTTTAATTTCCTCCCGAGTGTCATTTATATTTGTTACTGTTGCTCCAAAGTCCTTGAATTTTTTCATCTCTTCAATGAATAAATTTCCAGTTTTTATATTTCCATTTCGTACTATGTTCTGATCACGAGACATAATCATATACTTCGACTTCCAAACTTATGTCTTTACTTGCTTAAAGTAAATTGCATTTCTGTTATCCTGAATCTTCCTAATGGATATTCTAGACTAGAGCAAAGTTAAAAAGTAAAGGTTATAGCGCATCTCCTTGCTTTAGCCCGCAGTGAATTGGAAAAACATACGGCAGAAACTGGCCTATACGGACTCTGATGTATGTTTCACTGAGACACATTTTAATTAATCGAACTAGTTTCTTGGGAATACCAAATTTAATAAGAGTATATTATAAAACTGATCTCTCTTAACCGAGTCATGTCTTTTTTAATTCTATGAATAACTGAAGTACTGTATCCTTATATTACAAGCATTTAATTACTCATTTTTAAATACCCTTTTCTCAGGAAGTAGGCCTATTAGCTTATATTGGTTTGATGCAAAAGTTTCTTTTTCTTTTTCGCTGTGACAAAAGTTTTTGTTTGACATGAATAGAAAACAGAAATTAATCACTAATACACATTCCTACATTATCTATGACTTGGTGCTGAAACTGATCAGGAAGAAAAAAGGAATTGGTTGCGTCACTGGCTGAGAAGAAACTGACTACTGAAGGATGTACTGGAAGGAATGGTGAACGGGACAAAAGTTAGGGGCAGAAGAAGATATCAGATGATAGACGACATTAAGATATATGGATCATATGCGGAGACAAAAAGGAAGGCACAAAAGAAGGAAGATTGCAGAATGCTGGATTTGCAGTAAAAGTCCATCTTTGGGCAGAAAACAAATAAATAAATGAATCTGTGACTTTTTGCCAACATTGGGGTAGTTTTCACCCAGATGGCCCAAGCGTGGAAGTGAGGATAGTGGATTTGACTAATTAGGCCCTCCGGACTTCACCGAAATTCACCGCAAGGGTTAAATATCAGTTCTATCAGGGTTTTCGACAGACAGACCAGTACTAAAATGATTATATTTCATGTACATCATTCCCTGATAAATTGACTCGTAGATACTGAATATGAACAAAATCCGTCCAGTAGTTTAGTAGAAATCGCTGTACATAGACTAGTACTAAAATTATTATATTTCAGGTACATCATTCCCTGATAAATTGACTCGTAGATACTGAATATGAACAAAATCCATCCAATAGTTCAGTAGAAATCGCTGTACACAGACAGACTAGTACTAAAATTATTATCTTTCATGTACATCATTCCCTGATAAATTGACTCGTAGATACTGAATATGAACAAAATCCGTCCCATACTTCAGTAGAAATCGCTGTACACAGACAGACTAGTACTAAAATTATTATATTTCATGTACATCATTCCCTGATAAATTGACTCGTAGATACTGAATATGAACAAAATCCGTTAGTAGAAATCGCTGTACACAGACAGACTAGTACTAAAATTATTATATTTCATGTACATCATTCCCTGATAAATTGACTTGTAGATACTGAATATGAACAAAATCCGTTCAATAGTTTAGTAGAAATCGCTGTACACAGACAGACTAGTACTAAAATTATTATATTTCATGTACATAATTCCCTGATAAATCAACTCGTAGGTACTGAATATGAACGAAATCCGTCCAATAGTTTAGTAGAAATCGCTGTACACAGACAGACTAGTACTAAAATTATTATATTTCATGTACATCATTCCCTGATAAATCAACTCGTAGGTACTGAATATGAACGAAATCCGTCCAATAGTTTAGTAGAAATCGCTGTACACAGACAGGCTAGTACTAAAATTATTATATTTCATGTACATCATTCCCTGATAAATCAACTCGTAGGTACTGAATATGAACGAAATCCGTCCAATAGTTTAGTAGAAATCGCTGTACACAGACAGACTAGTACTAAAATTATTATATTTAATGTACATCATTCCCTGATAAATCAACTCGTAGGTACTGAATATGAACGAAATCCGTCCAATAGTTTAGTAGAAATCGCTGTACACAGACAGACTAGTACTAAAATTATTATATTTCATGTACATCATTCCCTGATAAATTGACTCGTAGATACTGAATATGAACAAAATCCGTCCAGTAGTTTAGTAGAATATGTTCTGAATTCATTTCCAGGTATATGAACGAGATAGACTTCTTTGGCAGAACAGACCAGGTCACATAATAATCACACACAATGTGGAGGTTACCCACTGCTCCGAGGAAACTGTCGAAAACTCCACGTACAAGCCCTGGAATCTCTCAATCTTGTGTTCACTCCCATACCAAGAAACATTATACAGAGGAGGAATCCTGGTTTATAAGAAACGACAGGTAAGCAAACGAATTTCCTCCAAATACAATGCAATACAATACAATAAGAAATTAAGCTGTTTTGGGAAGAGTGGATGAAGAAAATATGATGCTGAAACTGATCAAGACGAGGAAAAGGAATTGGTTGGGTCACTGACTGAGAAGAAACTACCAACTGAAGGATGCACTGGAAGGAATGGTGAAAGGGAGAAGAGTTTGGGGCAGAAGAAGATATCAGATGATGGACGACATTAAGATAAATGGATCCAGTGGCGTATGCTGAACCTGGATTTTGGGTGTTCTATTAAAAATATATAGTTGGTCTATCTCGCACAATTATTGTAGGCCTAAGTGAAATATCGGGTCAACATTAACTGCCATTTTTAATATAGAATTTAGTATCATTTATAAATAATAACTATGGGGCGGATGTTGATGACCTAAAAATCTACTTAAAATTATCATTAAAATGCCCTTAAACTAAAGGAAAAATTACATAAAATTAAAAGAAAATGACATTTAAATATTATTCAAAGTACTCGCACCACAACTTCTTAAAAATTAATCACCTCGTTTCAATGACTGCCCTGCAAATGCCGGAGAAAGGAGGCAACTACAAATAACGTTATTCAAAATTGCATTAACCATGGCCAGCAAAATAATCTGTTTGAAGTTCCACAACCCGTTAACTATTCTACAATTTCATATTGTGAAATAGAAAAATGTCTAGTATATTGTTCGCTTTTTCTTTTATATTGTTGCACTAAATTCGGAAGTGGAGGGGTAGGTCTACCCTTATTCACTATATGTAATTTCTCTCCTAGTGGGCGAGAAGAGAATGGCTCTTGCAATAGTAATATACGTTACAAGAGCGGTATGTTGACGTTTTCATGTTCGAGGAAAAGATTGAAAAAGCGAAACGTAGTTGAGCTTTTTTAATTTCCAAGAACATGAAAACAAACATACCGCTCGTGTATCGTACATTATTTTGTGCGAAGATCGTTTATTACATACCTGAAATACGAATTTCTAATTAGTTGCAATGAAATCTCCATGTTGGTTTCTGTTTAATGACGCCAACTTCGGAACACCAAAATATCTTTCTTCCACATTGTTGCTCTAAAATGTTTTCTGTGTTTACTATACTCCAGCAGGCCGTGATATACGTCTGTCTTTTTTTTCCCCCCAGTCTATAAATGCGAACTTAAAACAAACGGTACGGTTATGTAATGATTTATTTTTCATTTTAATATTTTAACAATATTATTTATATAACATATTGCAGTAATAACATCGGCATCTGGAATCTCGTTGATTTTTTCACTGCTTCCTTAATGTTACTTGTATCAGGAATGCAATAAGTTTCGTGGAGTAGTAGACTTTACTTAATTTTTGCAAATATTTAAAAACAATAATTAACATTGCAATTTAGGTGAAATTGCAGTGGTAAGTTTCCAATTTATAATTATTACTATGTTAAACGTCTCTAAAAATAATATGTTAAAAGCCTAAAGCAGTAAAATGAATGTCGCGCTTAAGCGGTAAGAAGAGGGAAATTGTTATGTGTGTTACGTTGGGAATACTGAATGTGGTATTTCACACTTACCGCGTATTGGTTCTGTGCAGAAAACAAGCAAATACGCACGATCTCGCACAAAAGATCTTTTACAGTGTACATTTGCAAGTGCTATTACCATTAAATAAGTAATTTAAATTGTTCACCTGCGCTGGCACACAACTATGAACCCTAGTAAAACCTAAACACAGTAAATTCACTCACACAAACAGTAAACACACACGTCAAACACAATATTTTGTAACAGTTGAGCTGCCTGTATACAGGACGACCTGCGAGCTTGAGAGAAGCGAGTATCCCCACCATGCCACCTTGCGCGCGCAGAGAATTATAGCCGTAACTATCAGCAGGGGATGTTCTTTTGCACGGACAGGACAACCAGACCAGACCTCATCCCACTTCGTCAGGCAGAGCGTACGTTATAAAACGAAAGCCGTTCTGGGGATGGTGTGCACATTCAACCAGCAGGCATTTAAAATATTTAAATGGTAATAAATTAAAATTAGTCTTGAACTATATACGTCAACTTCCAATGAGATTACCACGCATTTAAATTGTGATAAATTAAAATTATTGTTGCATTATATAAAACAACTTAAAATAAAAAATGAGATTACCGAATTTACAGGGTGTCCAGCGCACACCTAGGACATCCGCAATATACGCCCCTGAATGGATCATATGCGGAGACAAAGTGGAAGGCAGAAAATAGAAAAGATTAGAGAAAGCTGGGTTTGTAGTGGAAGACCTGCCCTTGGACAGAACACTATGAATGAATGAAATAATGAATGAACATGTTGTTGTCTCTAGAGTGACTTATGGTCTGTCTAGACAATTATCAATTTTTTTGATGGTGAGGTCGCCCTTTTCCTCAAATTACTTTAAGGGGTTAGGTACAGCTTACAGCAGTAAATTTTTTGGAAATATTCAACATTTTTTCTTCCATTACTATATTTTGTACAATAATGAAAATTGTTTGTGTAAAACACTGTCCTTCTGCTATATGAAAAAAATACTTTTACGGTTAAAAATTTTTTAAAATTCAAAATGATGGCAGTTCACTGTGCAGTGATGAAGCGCTTCCCTCATAACTCATAAACTTGTTAATTTTTTCATATTCTCTCTCTTTTATTTTATTGCTGAAACTCATGTTTACAATATCATTTCAAAAAAGTTACATTCCTTAATAAATAATATATATATTTTTTAATTTTGTGTCAGAAGAAAATACTGATATTTGATCATTTTTAAATTAATTTATTTTTTATCAGACAATGTATTAAAGGTATGGAGGTGATTTTGCATCATATTGTAGATATGATATGCATAAATACACACAAAAAATTTCATCAAAGAATGTTTGATAGTTTTTGAGTTATGAGAGAAACGCTTCATCACTGCACAGTGAACTACCACCATTTTTATTTTAAAAAATGGATGTTTCTATGAAAGAAAACAAATAGCTCATTTTCCACAAATGTAGTGTAATTGTACTGTTATTTGTGTACCTATCCATCAAAAAAGCATATATGCGAGGCATATCAAAAGTCTGAACAAACAAAACCTGTCACTGATCCTTGACCTTACGAAAATACGCTTAGTTCCACAATTTCAATATTCAACAATGGCCGTTTTGATAATCCTAAAACAGTCCACTGACAACCATCGCACAAACCACCCACTTCAGTCCTGCCTCCTTCATGATCCTTAACCAAAACACTCAAATGATATGACTTAACCACAGTCGAGCTTCGTGACTATATACTAGACTGTGGTTAAGTCATATCATACGAAGAGAACATGCATCCATACATAGTTGCTAACAGTGGCGGCTCGTGAAGTTGTGAATGGGAGAGCTGCAGTAGATTTTGGTACACACAAATTTCACTTCTTGATTACCATTACTAATAAGTATAGGACAAAAATAAATGCGCTACATATCGAAAAACCAAAACTTTCTGACTTAGTTGGGAGATGTCTGTGGCATCATTTGCTAATCGCTAAAAAAATAAAACTAATACCATCGATTTCAGTCTGAATTTCTGATCGGCAGACACTCAACATGCAATCTACCAGTTCATTCTGAATTGTCTTAGGGTACGTACACGTTGGAGCGACGATAAACGATAAAAGAAGCAGCGATGCTATATCAGAGAGAATTGAAGCATGCATTGTTATTGAGGTGTGCATATTGGAGTAACGATAAAAGCGAAGATACACGATAAAAGCGACAAAAAAGAAAAGTTTCATTTTCTTCGCTCTTGTCGTTCATATAATCGCTGATTAAGAAAATATTAATCTGTATAATTACCGGTGGTTATCAATGTATCCGAATTTTAATCGATTTATTATTATTTCGGCATATTAAATTAATTATTGTAGATATTGACAAATTGATCAGTTGTGTATTTATTCGTCCTATGTTATGTGATCACAAGAACCAATCACAACACAACGAATTTATACTATCTTTGGGATGAGAAACGGGTTCAATTTTGTACGTATTTAAGTTATGTTAACCTTGAACTTAGCAGCTGATATTTCCTATATATCTTCTTTCATTAAGTAGATGCATAGAATATCTTCTAATGATAAATCAAAATGTTCGCTTCCCGCGTCCTCGTTGCTCCGATATGAACACTTGATTCTTTGATAATACCAAAGCGAAAGCGTCGCTACATCGTTTCTTTTATCGTTTATCGTTGCTCCAACGTGTACGTACCCTTAGAATTACCTTTAAACAGTGGCTCGTTTAGATTACTCACGAACTGTAGCAACCCACGAAATACACCAGGGTTCTTCGAATCGTTTTTTTCATCGCGTCCCCTAAGGGGAAGTTCATATTGGCCACAAAATTTGATACAATCAATATTTTTAAAATAATTTCACGATTTTTTCTCACTTCTTCATTATGTCTGAGAATGTTTGTTTTGTTCGATTCACTTAATTGCGCAGCAATATTAGTTTTGCCTAACATAGCCAATGAAACAACATTTTTCAGGTGAGATTGCGAAGATTCGTGCTTTTTAATTTTTAGGGGCAAATGTCCTAAATCTGTCACACCACTTCTAGTCTATGCAGTATCACCACCGAAGAGGAGGCAACCACAAATGCTCAGCGTAAATTTCATTGTTATACTTCCTTACATATATGCACTATTTCGGCTGGATGAAGCTCGAGTAAGATATAAGTCGGGTAACGAACGACCCTTTAATTTGACTTCATTACATCAATTTTCTCCGCAAGGGAAGGTTGAGAAAAATAAAATTAATATTCTGTAATTCATACACACTCATGCTTGCACATTTGCACTGGTTAAGTTACGGTATTAAGACGTCACACCAAAGTAACACTCAGATATACTGATGGTCAACAATTTTCTAAAACTGGAAAAGAAGTCTCTTTCGTATTTTACGTGCTATATCAAAAGGATTCTACTCGTGCAATCATTTTGAGTTAAGGCAAATATTAGGTTCTGCTGGAGGCTGGATATATACGTAATAATAAGGCAAAAGAGAATATTAATTTCGTTATATTAACTCGATAAGATTCTACAACAATAAGTATGTGAAGAGAAAATAAAAATTTTGTCATTAAGTTTCAAGGGAATAGAAAATCCATTCGACGTAGCATTACAATAGCGGTGTGGGAGGAGAGGAAAGATCTTCCCTTGTCGCCTGGCTCTGCAAGCCACTGCAGCGAAATATGGGTTTTAAACAGCGGCAGTTTCCCTCTGCTTCCCTTCACCTCTCTACCCCCTGACCAAGCAAGAGACACTCTCTATGAGCTGCCCACCCTGCAGATCCCAGGACGACTTTGAATGCAGTGTCACTGCCAATACAGTCGACGCGCAAAAAGATAATGCATAAGATAATAGTACATATTCCCGGCCAGATGAAATATAAAGCAATTTACCAATAAAAGCTGTAACAATTATTCTACAGATTAAAATAAATATTATTTTTATTTTCCTGTCAAAGAGGGAGTGCTGCAGCTCCACAGCTCTTATGGACAGGCCGCCCCTGGTTGCTAACCACTAGGATCGCTACTATCGCCTCATCATAGACAATACGAAATATTGCCGGCATAGTCTATTGTTCCTAGTACCCTCATAACTCAAGCTTCGTGACTGTATATACTAGACTGTAACTTAACTTCGCGGAATATAATCAAATCTTTTTTTTTAAGTTGGTTATTTAACGATGTTGTATCAACTACTAGGTTATTTAGCGTCGATGAGATTGGTGATAGCGAGATGGTACCGTATTTTGCGAGATGAGGCCGAGGATTCGCCATAGATTACCTGACATTCACCTTACGGTTGGGGAAAACCTCGGAAAAAACCAAACCAGGTAATCAGCCCAAGCGGAGATCGAACCCGCGCCCGAGCGCAACTTCAGACAGGTAAGCAAAAGCCTTAACCGACTGAGCCACGCCGGTGGCTTGATCATATCTACAATCCACACCAGGACTTCACAAATGCTCAAAATTGCACGCGCGTAAATAGCCGTACAACGATGTAAAGAGTAGTGCTGTAAGATATCAAATACATCTTCAGCGATTATTGCAGTAAATCTACGGGGCGGAACTAACGGCGGAGCCTGAGTTGAAAGGTTATGTAGTTTAGCGAACGATCTTCTTTTGTTCTAACCTTCAGAATAGTGTTGTTTATATAAATAAAAGGTAATTTCCTAGCATCCGGTACTCTTTACATAGGTCGTTTTTGTGTTTACACAGGGTTCCTTTCTGAAAAGAAAAACGATAAAAATATTTTATTTTGTCGGAAATGAACTACAACCTAACCCAACCTAAGAACACATTATTATAGATAACGAGTACCGGGTACTAGGAAACTGCCAAATAAAAAATGCGTTTGTTAGGCCTGTTTGGTTACGCTACATTAAATAAACAAGATTTTAGATTTGCAAAACATGTAAAGATAATTGTGTGGTATCGATCACTGAACGAAGCTTAACTTTGTTTACTTTAAGTTATATTCAACTTGTAAATGTGAACGATTTTTTTCTGTCCTCAAGTGTACAAAAACAAAATTGCAGTCGAGTATTTCAGATGCTAATTTAAACCATATTCTCAGGGTTTCTGTCAGTCGTACTATTGCTCTGATATAACTAGTATCATCGCAAGAAAAAAACAAGGGAAGAAACATCAATAGGCTACGTTTTATGTTTCTATCAATACAAGAAAACATTAAGTTACCTCAACACACTTTCAGTCAGATATTACGTAATAAAAACAAAATTTGTAAATAAATATGTAACTTACATTTATTTATTTATTTCGCCATCAGATATACAGATACTAACACCCACTTAGTATTGTCTTGTTAATGCACTATATGAAGCACTGATCTACACGAACGTCAACTAGTGGGAAACCCAAACACTATCACACATTACGAAAAAAACTGTCACAGTACCTAACTTCACAGTCTAGTATATAATCATGAATGTTGAGTTTATGAGGGTACTAGGAACAATAGACTGTGCAGGTATTATTTCGCATTGTCTGTACTGAGGCGATAGTAGTGATCCTAGCGGTTAGCAACTATCGATGGATGCATATTTACTACGTATTGAGCTTCGTGACTAAGCTAGAGTTTATGAGGGTACTAGGAACAGACTGTGCAGGTACTATTTCGCATTGTCTGTAATGAGGCGTTAGTAGCGATCCTAGTGGTTAGCAACTATCTATAGATGCATAATTTACTACGTATTGAGCTTCGTGACTATATACTAAGACTGTGGTAAATTCACAGTCTTAGAAGCATACGGAGGCCCATATTGTCACAAAATGGATAAAATTACAAAAAATCAAATAAACGCAAATCAAACCTTTTATTGCTTGGCGGTCACTCTTAACCTTAAGTAAAAACGCTCAAAACGACATTAACTTTGAAATTATGACTTTTATATTTTATCAGCTTTGCCATGAAGAGTAACATAATAGCGGTGTTGGAGAATTTCGACGGTTTTTGCTACTTCCCCCCCCCCCAATTCTTGAGTATACTAATTTCAACCAGTGAGTGGAATATTTGCTTATAGTTCCATTTTACGAAATAATTTAAAAAATATCTCTCGTGTAGCAATATGCAGCATGGCAGAGTATGGCCTGCGATTGCAATTGTTTTTTCTCTCATGATGTTAGAGGAGGCCTAGACATTTGACTATGGAATCCAGGTGCGCAACTGTTGGTAAATTGCTATGAAATTCAACATACAAATAAAGAAAATACCAATGCCAACATTAATTAAATTAGTGATAAAAATACTGTTGGTGCAAGGATAATATTCATTTAATAATGAGCGATAAAGACAAGATAATGTTGGCGTAGAAAAAGTAGTTTATAATAAATAATAAACGCATATTGTTCGTATATATATATATATTCATATATGAGATCTCGCCGTCCTCATTGAATGCAATGACTATAATCAGCCATTCTGTAGATATATCTATTAAATTAGAAATTAACCATTTCTTCGCATTCACTGATGTAAAATCCACACATTTAAACACAGCGTACACAAGGTGGAACTTATTCTCTGAACAGCAACCAGCTTCCATGTCAAAGGGTGTACCTGTAATGGCTATCACTTGAAATATTAGGAATTGGATGAAAATATTCTAGTATACGAGGAATGTTTGAAAAGTTCATATCCCGACTTAGAAATGAAATGATGGCTCATTCACAATGAAAATTAAACATAACGTAAGCGTTAACTTAAGAATATAAACGTTTCGGTAAAATCAAAAAGTCATATCATCATTCACGATGGGAACATAAACATAACAGCAAACATACTTGGTAACCATGGAAACTTAACAACGACGTCATTTCCTCTTATTCTGTATATAAATTCTAAATTATAGACATCAGCTCAAAGAATTTGAGTGACCACAAGGGTCCTGAATACAATAAACATGTACAATATAATGTGATGTGATACATTAGAGAAAAAACAAAGTTAATTGTTTAAGGCAAATATAAGTGGATTAATTGAAATACAGATGATGAAGAGAATCCTTGATAATATTTATAAGGACAGACATTACATAATCAAAAGGAATGTGAAGTTCCTTAAGATAATTCCATGTGAATTTGGAAATAGAACCTCTACTGCCAAACAGCAAACCAATGACAGACCATTGTTTAAGAGGGACGTTGTACTTTTGAGAAAGATACGGCAGACAAGGTTCATATATGGACTTCTTCTCAATATCAACTTCAGTGGCCTGATTTAGGTTTCTTTCGAGACGGATAGTAGTGTCAAGAACAAGATCCCGTTTTAAGCGTCCGTTAATAGCAATAATGTCTGCCCGTCTAAAAGAACCATCTGATGATACACAATGTACTTCATCATGAATCTCCCAATTTAAAGTTTTTAACGATGTCGCCAAAGCATGTCGTACACGATGATGTCTAGCAATGATCAGCAGCTTGCCTTTAGGGCATTGCATACTTCAGCACTCCACGATTGTGTTCTGTTTGCAAATCACGTAAGCATAAGCATGAAAGTTTGGAGTTTGCAAACTTTCATGTTAACGTTTTACGGTAATGTTTATGTCAATGCTTATATGAATCATTGTGAATGATCCCATTTGGTAGCCTGGGCGCAAACTTCTGTGTTTATGTTACGGTTATGTTTAATTTTCATTGTGAATGGGCCTTTATTCCTCAACATAATCTCCCTGAGATTCACATACTTGGCCCATCGGTGTTGCATTGCTGCTCTATAAACAGATGTAATACAGAATATGCAGTAAGGGAGCCTTAAAAAATATTCACATTCATTGTTGGATTTCTTGCTAGATAAATAGAGGCACACCTGATTACGTTCACGACCCAATGAGAACAATTGATAACACTGGGTAACAACGAAAATGTTTCTCTCGATATTTTAATTGTTTCTGGTTCAATTTTTTGCGCTGATTTTAAATCTGTAATTACTTTTTCTGAAATGATAACGGTTCTAGAAATATAACGATATTCTTAATTATGTTTGTTCTACGTTGAAGCATGACTTCTAGAAGTGATTGCAGGAATTCGCCGGACTCTTTCTGTTACGTTTGTGGATATTACATCAGTACAAAGCAGAAGAGGCATAACATAAGACCTGGCACCAAATATTATACAGCTCACAACACTTACTTTGAAGTACCAATACGAGACCAAGACATTTAATGGGCACCACATGTGTGCTGTGGTTCCTGTAATACAACTTTGGAAGGATGGCTACGAGGATCTCAGAAATGTATGCCTTTCGTTGTTCCCAGTGTTTGGAGGAAACCAACCAACCACCATGACAATTGCTACTTTTGCATGTCGATATGTCATCTTTGAAAAATTTAAAACAACCAGGGAGATTGCAGTATCCGGATATCTCATCTTCTATTGCTCTTATCCCGCATGGTCAAGGTTTACCAGTTTTTGAACCACCAACCGTTGACTCAAACGAATTTGTATCGCCATATACCCGTCCCCGGAAGTGACTCAGACTTTAGTGACAGTGACAGTTCCAGCCAGAATCATTATTTTCGAAATCAGAACGAACTAGATGATCTTGTACATGATCTTGAATTATCAAAATCGAAAGCAGAGCTCCTAGCATCCGGTCTACAAGTATGGAATTTGCTTGACAGAAGCAGGATCACAAAATATAGGAAGCGGCATCAAACTTTCACACAATATTACGGGATACAGCCATGATTGGAGATTATGTGTGGGGTTTGGTCAGGGATAGTAATCAGCAACACATCTGCATTTCTAATATACTTAATTCAAGGCTGTTATTGTATAAATATGTATTATCTATCGTAAATATTATATTATATAGTCATTATTCTTTCCGGTAGGCCTAATAAATATGCATATTACTTAAACATATACAGTTAATTTCTCAAAGAACTATTGATGCTACATTGAAAATACTGATATTTCTGAACTTAGCGTGTGTGATTTATCGATATGAAACCAAAAAACCAGAAAAAACAAAAAGTTGCTCAAAATTTGTTACCCAGTGTAATACAAGTGGCGATATGTTTGCAGGTGGGCATCCAGATCCACAACGGCGAGGGTAATCTTGCATACTACGTCTCCTTCCGTTATGCAGCTGATTGGCTATATGAATGGGCTGGAGATGATGTGGACTACATCAGACATAACAGCAGGGCTCAGATTGTGGACCACAAACAAGTGCCCAGGGAATTTTAGTCCATGTGCTCCATGCAAATTGCTAATAAAATTACCCTAGAAACAGTTGAAATGCATTTAAGACTATTTATTTTTTTGGTATTCATATATTTAGATCATCTAAGACATATCGACGTGTGAGAAAAACGAGAAGTTGATAGGACAGATGACGATTTGATGAACCAAAATTGCTTTTCATTATAGATTTTTTATTTTAGTTGGTTATTTTACGACGCTTTATCAACAGCTTAGGTTACTTAGTATGTGAATGAGATGAAGATGATAATGCCGGTGAAATGAGTCCGGGGTCCAGCACCGAAAGTTACCCAGCATTTGCTCATATTGGGTTGAGGGAAAACCCCGGAAAAAACCTCAACCAGGTAACTTACCCCGACCGGGAATCGAACCCGGGCCACCTGGTTTCGCGCCCAGACGTGCTGACCGTTACTCCACAGGTGTTTCATTATAGATCTAATGGATGATAAGACAAAATAGTACATTATGCAACGAGCCTATTATGGTAGTAATTAAAGACGCAAGTATGATTGTTTATGAAACGAGCGCAAGCGAGTTTCATAATTTTCATACGAGCGTCTTAATTACCATTATAGGCGAGTTTCATACGACTTTCTATGCTCGACCATATTTCTAACTTGAAAGTATTCAAAATTATGGTTATGTGCGAACTGACCTGAATTGTGAGATATGCGCAGACGCGAAAGTATTGATTTTTTCCGAGGCCGAATTTCATTGACCTTGGCACAGAATAAGGTGAACATTACTCTGGTATAACCTGAAAATTGATTTAGAATTGAAAAACGAGATGACAAATTGAATTTATTTGAATATTATTTACAATTAACTCTAATTATTATAGTAACAGAACATAACCTTCTGCGACAATATTGGATTTCCAGCCTCCGTGACTTTTCGCTAATTCTCTTTCGATTGCATATCCGAGAATAATCTATACTGCGGTTTTATAATGGTACAAAGCTGACTTGTCATTGGCTGAACACCTGTAAGCTGATTTATCATTGGCTGAACAC
Organism: Periplaneta americana; assembly: GCF_040183065.1. Lineage (NCBI taxonomy): Eukaryota > Metazoa > Arthropoda > Insecta > Blattodea > Blattidae > Periplaneta > Periplaneta americana. The sequence goes on from NC_091120.1 coordinate 197,494,414, forward strand.
CTGTACTTTAATGAGTAGGTGTACTTTAATGACATGCATTAAAGGACTGCTACCAGGTGTATAATTACTACATTTCGGCATGGTCGAGCATAAAGAAATTAAAGGAACAGATACATTTGAGTTTTATGGGACAGGACTACATGAGCCCTGTTACATGATTTTACTAATATTATTAGGATAAATTTACAAATTACTAATACTAATAATTTTTGTTGAATAATACCCATCAGCTTACCAATATTATTAGTGGTTTTCGATGGAAAAATTATACAAATTGCAAGTTTGCCACATCACAGCCCCTTGAACTATAACTGAAGGGTTTTTGAAAAGAAAAAACATAGTCACCTCGCTAATAATCTGTAATAATGAATGAATTCAAACTTATAAAAAAAATATCAGTAAACACTAACACTAATAATATTAGTTTCAATTATGCAACAAGATCTTGTAAAATTCACTAATAACATTAGTATTTTACTTGTAATTTGTAAGTTTTCTTTTTAGCAATGTGCAACAGAAGTATTCTACAAATTTACAAATCACAAGTAAATTCACTAATATTATTAGCTTGTAAATTATTACGCAACAAAGCCCTTTTCGTTATGTTGGCACAGAATCTTTAGGAAGAGAAAGAAATACTCACCCTCTCACTTGCACACAGTTGAGTAACCTCATGTCCCAGATATAAATATATTAAGGGATGGTAGAAGAGGCCAGACAGCTTAGAATAGGGAGTGCTGTTTGTTCAGCTGGTACTCTGGCTGGTTCCATCTTACTTCTCAACAGCGAAACCGATCTGCACCTTCTCCAAGAAACTCTGCCCCGTTTACTGGAGGAGATCCCCCTGGAGGTAAGGCAATGCATGCGGTTGCAGCATGATATCATCCAGCACATTTCACACTTAATGTTCGTGGAGCATTCCTGGACAATGTATTTCCAGACAGGTGGATTGGCCATCACTGCTTGGCCACCAACATCTCCTAACCTCACCAGCCTGGCGTTCTAATGGGGTCAGATGGATGTGTTAATATACACCATTCTTGTAAATGATGAGGATCTAAGTAATAGGATTTTGGATTCAGCAGACTCGATATTTGCTGTCCCTGGGTTAGCGATCAGTACATCTAAAAATGTAATGTCTAATTCCTTAGGTCTAACAGAAGGTCCAAGAAGGAATATCAATATGTCTAATGTAAAATGAAGCCCATTACATCTATGTCAAACTTACAATCACGTCCAATACCTTTATGTCTTAACTTATGACTTGTCAGCTAAAATTACTTCACTACAGTACAGCCGGTCGTTCTCCGGCCCTGATGTTTCTAGTTTCATTCACAGTGGAATTTCGAGGTTCTTTTCACAACTTCAAAACGCCACAGTTGGCAATGCTGGTCACTACCTTTCTCTCTCGTTCCCTCTTCTCTTTCCAAGAGAAATGTCAGAGCCGAAGACTGGCCAGTTGTAGTTTAGTTACAGCATTTGTAACAGCCCCATCAATCAGGATTTCTTTTGTTACTTCATCTTTTCACATATAATGTCGAAGGTAGATAAAAAAAAATTTGAAAAGTTGTGTTTTCAAATATTTTATGTGCAGTGACAGTTTTCAATCTACACCTCTTCACATCAGTGATATGTATGTGGAATGGATTCTCTTTAAGGATTCAGGTCTCCCTATAATACACCACACAAAGCACCATAAATAAAATATTCTATTTTCATATCCAATATGGATAGGTTTTCTTTTATAAAACACTTCAACTGCATTACTGAATTTGAAGTATTAAATATAATTCTGTTTTCATAATGATGGTTAGAAGAGACAACAGCTAGGATGAATTTGGTTTCAAAATGCATGCCTCATGCACACAGTGTGCTAATGCTTCCATTCTGATAATAGCAAAGAATGTTATCCAGAGTCTTGTTTCACTTCTTTCAACTCGTAAATCTGAAACGAAAGGAAAGTTAAGTGATTAAACAATGGACAAATGATTTTAATCGCAGCTGATATTTAAGTGGAAATAAAAACTAAAGAGTATCATTCACTTTGCCATGTAGCAGGAAACAATGACAGGGGTTTAGTCATGATATAGGAGAACCAAATAATAGCTGTGTTGATTTCATATGAATTTATTGAAGTAAGAATTGGGTATTATGAACCAAAGTCAAGACGGTCTTTGTAATTTAAAAGAGAGTGGGACGGGTGAACTTTCGGTAATTTTCAATTAAACATAGCATTTTCGAATTTTGTTTCTGTGAAAAATGAATCAGCAATCTCTTATTTACATATTGACCAAGTTTCAGCACTCTGTAGCACTTGGAAGCATACAAATTACGTCATATTTAGATGGCTGCACCCATGAATTTCAATTCAATACAAACTTTACAAGCTGTTACAAGTATATTTCGTCATGTTCAAAGTGTAAAGTCTCTTATAATTTTGATGCTAAGAACACGAAATTTTTGCTGCACGTTCTATATACAGTAGAACCCAGATTATCCATCATCCTATTAACTGATTGTCGGATTATCTGACAGTCTTCGTCTTGCTTTTTTTTTTCTACAGAAACACATGAAGTTTTGTACATTATAATAGCACGTTACTTTTTCGAGAGAGAATTATTACAAGACTTCGCCCTTACACAGTATGGTCTACTGTTCAAGTTGTCGTATTGTATAACTTCTACATAAAATTTCTTCCACGGATGTCAAAAGAAATCGTGTTGTACTAAGTATCAAAAAGTGCAAATAGAGTGGTTTGAGGAACGAGAAATTGTGGCACATCTCAGAATACGAGAGTGGAATCACAACGTATGCAATGTAATAAAAATCAAGGATAACGTGTATAAAGTACCGGTACGTAAATCTACTACATGAAACGTCCACTCTTCCTATCTTCCGATAGCCATTATAAGGAGTTTCCTTGCAACTTAACCTGTTGTTAACAACCAGACTTAAGTCAGTGAAGTTCTGATCCACTACCTAGAGTATTCAATACAAGACCATAGAGGAGCTTACAAGCGCATAAGCATATTCACTAAATTTACGAAAATCTTTTATGGTTTGGATTATCCGATTTTTTCAATTAACCGTTCAGCCCACCCTCTTCATTAACACGGATAATAGAGGTTCTACTGTAGCGTGATTAAACAAAACACAGTAGCACTTTTTTGATAAACTAAATACTTTCGAAATTGAAGAATAAAACATATTTAGTGGTCACCAAAAATTTAAATTTTGAAGTTGCATATTTAAAATTTTCTCCCCATTTATAGACATAAATTAAAAATTCAGGATATTTAGTTATTTTCTAGCCATATCAGAGATGATGTAAAAGAAAAAGTCATGCATGGAACTTCGTAAATTTTGTAAGAAAGATATAAATTTTGATTCTTTTTTTTTTTTAATTTCAATAACTTACAAATCATTAATCTGATCATAATGAAACCTACATGCAGGAATACTTAAAGGAAGAGGATGTACAAAATATGAAGTGTCTACATTAAATATTATAGAAAATAGAAATCTCATCCAACACTATATTTTCATCACATCTCACCAACCCTTGCAAGAATTTTTACGAAATTTCTTACATACGATCGTGACAGTATGATTTGATGACCACTGGTTCACGTGGTAGTAGAGATGGGAATGTTGGGGTGAAAAGTGTGGATATATATATATAAAAAAAAAAAGGAGTTCTTAAACTTATTTCTCCGAGTATCTACCATTAATTCAGGGTACTTAAGACTTAAATATAACAACAAAACTTGACAAATATCCTACCTGTATATACGCCTCTGTGAGTGTGATCATCTGTGGAAGAATATCTGTCACGTGGAGATCCTGCATTTCGTACCATTTTCCGCTACCCTGAAAGACATAAAGAACTTCTTTACTCTCTGTCAGTGCTCACAATATGGTATAAATTCTATTAAATGTCACAGAGAATTTAAAATTTTTTAAAGGAAAATTATAAGACAAACCTGTGGAGCTATTTACGGTAAAACCCCATTTTAACATTCCTGTTTTTAAGAAAACCTGTTAAGTCCTAGCCAAATTACCATAAGAATAATGTAACTAATTTTCGCTTTTAAGGAAACGCCCAGTTTAAGGAAGGTCCCACTTTTATGGAATACTTTTCAAGTGGATTTTTCGATACTGAAGCTCAAAGTATCGACTCAACTTTCAACAATCAATACTACCAGCATATTCGATAGTAATGTGGCAGCATTATTCTTTACAGTTCTTTATGGTCTTGCTTTGCATTGCTTTCACAGAGTGGTTGCTTTGCTTGCATTGTTCTCGCGAGTTGCGTGGATTCTTTTCCAAGTTTTTTGTTAGTTTATACTGTTTATGCATTGTTATAATAGCAAGTAATTGGAAAAAAATAACTACTGGACAGAAAGTGAAAATAATAAGCATTGCCAAGGCTAATCCTCAAATAACAGTATCACTTAAGGCAAAAAAAGCATGGTTTGTTTATGAGGAATAATGAAGATGAAAGAAGAAATCGACCGTCACTTTCTTACATTTTTCTGGAGATGAAAATGAAGTTTTAAAATGATCTTGTAAATTAGTGTATACAGACAGATATGTAGAGTGACAATAAGATTTTACATACAATTGGGGAGGTTTAGAGTTACAATGACAGTACTGGGAGAAAAAGAAACAATTTAAGACTATATTAACTAGGATAACTCAAAACCATAAAAAATTGAGTTACAATGTTAGTACTTGGGAGGGTCGAAATTTTCAATGCCGAGTTTCAGTGGGGTTTGGGTTCATCCAAATGGAAAAACATTCACGCTTCACCATATGAAGAGTTAAAAAATATTACTGTACATACTCGAATAACAGCCACACTCTAATTCCATGGAAAAAAAATCTTAATTTTTTTTATTACAAAGAAAAACTTGGCATTTTGTCCTCGAAATGCCCAGAATTATGAACAAAGTAATATATATGGGAATAACATTTCAGATGATCCGAACATTTGCTAATCTGAACAGGTTTGGACCCGAATTATCGGATTAGCGAGGTTATGCTATATTTATTCAGTCTCACCTTGTGCAGCACATGGACACGGTAAGTGCCTTTGCCAGGTTCTCCATCATGCACAATATTGGCTACTAAATCGTATGTTGTACTCGCATATTTCTCTTTCACTTCAGGTGTCAGGATATCTCCAAAATCAACATTCCTATAAATCAGAAAATAATATATGTAAGAGCAGGCACTGAATTCCTTATATCAACAAAGGAAATTTGATATTGCATGATTTACTGTCAGAAAAACTTTGTGTCGAATGAAAGAAGAAGAAGAAGAAGAAGAGGAGGAGGAGGAAGAAGAAGAGGAGGAAGAAGAGGGAGAAGAAGAGGAAGAGGAGGAAGAAGAAGAGAAAGAGGAGGAGGAAGAAGAGGAGGAAGAGGAAGAGGAGGAAGAAGAGGAAGAGGAAGAAGAAGAGGAAGAGGGGAAGAAGAGGAAGAGGAGGAAGAGGAGGAGGAAGAGGAGGAAGAAGAGGAAGAGGAAGATGAAGAAGAGGAAGAGGAGGAAGAAGAGGAAGAGGAAAAGAGGAAGAGGAGGAAGAAGAAGAAGAGGAAGAAGAGGAAGAGGAGGAAGAGGAAGAGAAGGAAGAAGAGGAAGAGAAGGAAGAAGAGGGAGAGGAAGAGGAGGAAGAAGAAGAGGAAGAGGAAAAGAGGAAGAGGAGGAAGAAGAGGAAGAGGAAAAGAGGAAGAGGAAGAAGAAGAGGAAGAGGAGGAAGAAGAAAGTATCAAGTAGCAGTGACAGCAATATTTATATTTAACGAAGCTTCCAAATAATTTAATATCATTCGGGCTTTTATGGATAATAGAGAGTGTACATCCTTTTTACTGTTCTGCAATCATCTGTCCATATCTGAAGGAACATTTTTATCTTGCTAGTTATGTTCGTAATTCTGGGACAGGTTGTAAATGCATCTTTGGCTATTCTGTGCAAAATTTCATTACCCCCCACATCGCATGACTAGGAACCCCACAATCTCTTACAAGCTAGCAGCTATTATGAAATACAAGAAACAGAAATAAAGTTGTAACTCTATAGTCTTTGTTCACACATAAATAAAATAGTGTCATGATTTAAACAAAGCTATCTCCTTTGGAAATGTGTCAGGAACGAAGAAAATGGATTGGTTCTCGTATTTTGAGTGGTATTATTTGTGTGATTGTATAATCGAGATTTTTGCTGACCTCTGCTTAAACGGAAATGAAAGACAAAAAAGAAAACAAAAACTTACTTCACCGGGAAGTTCACAATTGTAGGATTCTTCTCCACGAAGAATGTATTTTTTGTGAATCTCTGAAAAAGAAAATGAAAAGATAAGTATCAATGTACATCTACAAACCAGCTACTACTGCCAGGTAAGAAATAAGATGTTTTGCAGATCCTCTCAGTAACCCCAAACATTACAGCTACGAGGGTCACTTTGTAAGTCATGACAACTGTATTATATCAACCAATAAAGCTGCAGGAATAGAAATTCACTATATGCGATTGAAGGTCACTGGAATGTGCTTCACAATGCTAGTACCAAATTGGGGAAGGTACAAGGGGCAAAAAAAAAGGTAAAGGTATCCCCGTAACATGCCATGAAGGCACTTGGGGGGCATGGAGGTAGAGCCCCATGCTTTCCATGACCTCGGCACTAGAATGAGGTGGTGTGGTCGGCACCACGCTCTGACCGCCTTTTACCCCCGGGAAAGACCCGGTACTCAATTTTATAGGAGGCTGAGTGAACCTCGGGGCCGTTCTGAAAGTTTGGCAACGAGAAAAAAAACCTGTCACCACCTGGGATCGAACCCCGGACCTTTCAGTCCGTAGCCAGCTGCTCTACCAACTGAGCTACCCGGCCGCCGGTACAAGGGGCAATGGTAAGAGAAATTGAAAACGTTTAAGTAGAAATCATTGTTTTATTATGCACAAAAGGAAACAAAGTACATTACTCACAGCTAGCACCCTTCAAAATAATCCCCCAAGGCTTCCACATATCTTTGGCAACGATGATGCAGGTGTTGAATACCTTTGGGTGTGTGCAATTCATCTATTTGTACCACCTCTCGTCGAAAAGCTGTTAAGATGTCCTCCCTGTTTGCAAACTGCTTCTCACACAGCAGCTTCTTCAATGGCAGAATGAGATCGAAGTTGCATGGACTGAGATCAGGCGAGTAGGGAGGATGTTCCAACGCACTACCACCCAATGCTTCTCGTAGCTGAGAATGACACTGACGAGCATTTCTGCCCTAAAGAACTGCAATTTTCATGTATGACCGTTGTTCAACTTACATCCATCTCGGAACAAAGCCGCTAGCATACTAACTTTTGCATGTGCTGTCAACTACCCATCAATGCACACAGACGCAATCTGACGGTGGCATATTGTACAGTGTACAACAGGTTTTCAAACGTATATACTGAACTATCCACATTTTCTGTTATTCAGAAGATATAACATAGTTGCCATGACCTATGAAAGACCCTCGTACATAAAACTGGTTTTAAAATGTTGTCGTGAAATTTTAGTAACATCATCTAAAATAAATATAAAATTACTTGAACACACTCAGAATTTAGTTTTATGTCTGATAACAGGTTAAAACTACACCAGTTATATAATTACAAGCTATAACAGCCAACAAACCAATTATATTAAAACTAGAGACTATTGACTTATGAAGAATTAACAAGACTTTCAGATTCTGAAAAAATGGAACAAATATGAACATTGTAAATAGAGGCTAAATACCCAGAAAACTTTCTTACAAGAAGTCCTAAAATTGAATGAAACTCTAGGAATAGCTAAACAAAAGGAGAATTTTCTACCTATTAATAACCTGATTTGATCACATACATGTACAACACAACCTATGCTTAGACAACATCTTTAACAAGAATGATATTTCTTCTCAAGAAGCAAAAATTGTAACACTGGGAATTCTGCATAAAACATATCCATTAAGTAATCGGACTTATACACAGATGATTCTCTCATGGACCCAGAGGAAGGAGCTGGAGCAGAGTGAATTCTTTTCCTTCTATAAGAATGTGGGGAAAAATACCACAAATTTTGATGGAGAAGCTGAAGCTATTTACACAATCTCAAGGGAAAAAAAGAAACTCTCTGAATCATAATCCACAGTTAATTCCCGATTTACCACAAAAATCGCCTGTAGCTGCATTTAGATTGGCAACAGGCCATGATTGTTTGGCCAAACACCTGCATAGAATTGGAATATATCAGTCCCCTAACTGCCCATTGTGCAACTCAAACCAAGAAATGGATTCTGAACACCTCAAAATCTGTGCTTCAGTGGCTGACCATGGTAATGTCTTTGAAAAATATTGGAGTGCAAGAAGTCAAATGGTTTTTTTGTCAAACGCCTGGCATTAGAAAACAACAACAACAACCCATCAAAAATTATTCTTTTTTTTTTTTTTTTTGGATTCATCACTGCAAGAATATAGTCATATCAAGTGACTCTACAGCCGCAATACAATCAATAGTATCAACAAATCAATCACAAATGGAAAAAATAAAAGAAATCCATTCAATGATTAAACAAATTCAAAGTTTAAATAAAATCATAGTTCTTCAGTTGATTCCTGCACATTATGGTATAAGCGGTAAATGAGAGAGCCAACATTCCAGCACAGAAAGACACTAAAATTGAACAACAACAAAACTATAATTTTTCATTTTATTCAATTAAAAAGGTTATTAAAAATAATTATAATGTCCAAATATTAAACACTACAGAAAATTCCCACTGGAAAAATTTACTAGAAAGATATGATGTAATTTCTGATCTACCACATAAATCAGATCTCTTACAGGTCAAGGTTGTCTAGGTAAACATTTACATAGGGTTGGCATCCCGTTTACTTCCAAATTGTGTATTGTGTTCTCAAGAAGACATGGATATGAATCATTTAACGCACTGTGAGGCACTTCAAAAAAATACAAGTCTTACATCTAAATACTGGGAAGCAAGAGAAAAAATAACTCAATTGTTCAATCAAGAGAATTAGATACCTACCTACATTACTGTTAAATATATGAATGCGTAATACAAAGTGACTGATTACTAAGCTGGAACATAAGTTCTCCACTTTGTTGTTATGGAAAGTGTTACAAATAGAGTAGCATATATAGAACATTACAGTTTTCACTAATTACACACATAATTAAAAATGGGAGACAGATACTCTTTTCTTAACAAAATCGATAAAAACAATCACTAAAATATTCAATATTATACCCGAAATATTTTTACAGATTTACTGATATACTTAACGAAGTAAGTTTAACCATTATTTAAAACACATTAATACCAACCTTAATGTAGAGGATTAGATATGGCGGCAAATCTGTGATTTCAAATCTCTTCATAAAATTCTCTTTGTACGTTTTGTATTCTTTTTCAGTTTGTGCATTGAATTTCTGTAGAAGGGTGTACAGGTTTACCTGAAACATAAAAGCAGTATCAAATAACCGAAAGGAATACAGACAATCTGTAGACTGAAGAAATTTCCAACCATGGCAAATGAATTTTTATCAGGTAGACGCTTTGCTGTGTATTTTCCATACACTAGTGGGCCTCTATTTTAATAATCTTGGATGGGTGAGCCTTTCGAAAAAAAAAGAGGTAAATTGTACTACATGTTTGACTATGAAATATAAAATAGCGACACCATCAGTTCATGCAAGCATTAATCATGTAGAGGCAGAATATTTTATTAATTAAAATTTTTTCCCTCTCGACATTTTAAGCAATAATCAAGTTTGCATTCTTTCTCACTATCCATCCACATAAAATTAAGATAGAAAAACTGAGTTGTAAATTTTATAATTTTACTTCAGTTATAATAATAATAATAATAATAATAATAATAATAATAATAATAATAATAATAATAATAATGGCTTTATTTAACCTGGCTGAGTTAAGGCCGTAAGGCCTTCTCTTACACTCAACCAGGATTAAAACTTGCTTACATAGTTGAAAATAAAACTGGATCAGAATTAAGTAATTACATACTGATACAATTTAGGTACATAATGAGATCAAAAGAGGTAGTTACATAAAAATTTACCTCATAAAATAAAAATAAACATAGTGGAATACATATTAATGTTGTTAGAATCAAATACGAATCACATAAAAACAGAAGCCGATAATTCAATAAAAAAATGTACACAGTAAAAATAAATATAAACACATTGGTATACATATTAGTATTAGATTACAATTAAGTAGGATTTACATAATTAAACCAGAAAGCGACAATTGAATAAAATGTACACAAAAATAGATTAATAAAAAAACAACACAGTGGGATACATATTGGCGTTAAGTGATAAATAAACACAATTTACATGATTATACAATAAAAATAAGGAACAAAAAAAGAAAATAAAAAATAAAAATAAATACAGTTGAACACATTCTATTAAATATTTGCAACGCGTTAGGTCTGGCAACTCATCATAAGATATTTTTCTAATTTACATTTAAAGGAAATTAAAGTTCGGAGTTTTATATCTTTTTATGGCTTAAAAATTCAGGTAAGTACAATTTAACAAGGGAATTTAATCCATTTATTGATTACGTGGTTCTTTTTAAGGAAATCGATTGAATAATTCTGTTATTTTTATTAAGATTTAGATTAGTAGTTGGAGCAATAGTTTGGCTTTATTTTTTCACAAAAAAATATGGCATTTAGAAGAACATAAAACGCAACTGCTCATATTAAAAATGCAAAATAAATGAAAACATTTGTAATTATTATATATACACACAGAAGAACAGCGGGCTATACTAAATGGGATCTGAAAAGAAATTGTGAAATTTTAAAGGAACTACAAACTCAACCAGTTTTAGATTACACTGGTCAATTTCAGTCTAATTGGAAACATCATTTGGAAAGAATGAGTAATAGTAGACTCCCAAAGGCAATTTATGATTATGTACCACATGGCCAAAGATCTGTGGGTCGTCCTGCTAAGAGATGGCGTGCAAATTTTATGTGAGACCGTAACAGGCCTTGTGGCCTAACACTCGTCAGGCAGAAGAAGATATACATATATATATATATATATATATATATATATATATATATATATATACACACACACACACACACACACACACACACACACACACACACACACACACACACACACACATACACTATGTAAATTTTTTATTTCAGTTCACATTTTAGTAACTATTTTGGATGTTTAGTGCTTTTTTCCTGGCTATTTTTAAAGTTTTAAGTGCATATATCAGAGCTCTAGTTATTATGTTACTTTAATAATATAAAGATTTCTCTTCATTTTGTACAATAGCACGGTCGGTCCTTAACTTGCTATTATTTACCCCAACTCTACAAACATTGCTCATCAATGTTGCCAGTGCCAAGAAGCATAGATCACTTAGTTCGTCAGAAACTATCCAGACTGCAACACAGGTAATGGGTCTACATTGTTCATAATGGATGATGATGATAATGGAGAATTTTTAGGACATCACAGAGGAACTAGAGTACCCAGAAAAAGGCTTATATCTCATTAAGTACAAAAATAATCCAAATTCACTGTCATTGATACCTGTGGAATGATGTTCTCTCGAAATTCATCCTTGAACAGAGGAGGTGGAGGGAGATCGCAGGTCAAGTACAGAAATGGAGACTCTGTCACTTTTTCTTGGTACTCATCCATGAGTAGCAGGGCCTCTTTCTGCTCCTCTTCGAGCTCAATGGGTGGAATTTTACGAGTGTAGATTCTCATAGAGCCTAGGAATGAGCGGTACACAATGGAAGAGTCTCGTTTCTTGGTGCCATTCAGAGCAATGTGAAGGGCATTCAGGAACCAGGACAGGAAGTCAATTGGATCACCTGCAACAAATTAAAAGCACGTAGAAAATAAATAAAATATTATTATTATTTATATTAGTATACGTTGAGGTTTTAAACACTGTTGTATTTCCAATAACATGGATGGCAGTGAGGATGACATTTTGTGGAAGGATGGTCAAGGTGCAGAAAGTTCCAGTTCAGAAGATGAGGCTGTTAGAGAAGAAGAGGAGTGTGAAGAAGAGGAAGAATGGAAGTGAACCAGACGTGTGTGGTACTAAAAACTTAGAACTTAGAGATAAAGTTACAGTTTATTAGTTTTCTTTCATTCTACAATGAAATGCCAGTATAATGAACTCAAGGGGTATTGTAATTACTTTCGTTAAAGTGAAATTTCCATCCAGTCTGCTGTCAAAAAATCTGAAAGTTGGAATTTATAAAACAGTTATATTACTGGTTGTCCTTTATGGTTGTGAAACTTGGACTCTCACTTTGAGAGAGGAACAGAGATTAAGGGTGTTTAAGAATAAGGCACTTAGGAAAATATTTGGGGCTAAGAGGGATGCAGTTACAGGAGAATGGAGAAAGTTACACAACACAGAACTGCACGCATTATATTCTTCACCTGACATAATTAGGAACATTAAATCCAGCCGTTTGAAATGGGCAGGACATGTAGCACGTATGGGCGAATCCAGAAATGCATATAGAGTGTTAGTTGGGAGGCTGAAGGGAAAAAGGCCTTTAGGGAGGCCGAGACGTAGATGGGAAGATAATATTAAAATGGATTTGAGGGAGGTGGGATATGATGATAGAGAATGGATTAATCTTGCTCAGGATAGGGGCCAATAGCAGGCTTATGTGAGGGCGGCAATGAACCTCCGGGTTCCTTAAAAGCCAGTAAGTAAGGAAGTATAGTGAAATTTCGTTAAACCGAAAATCGATTAAATCTGCCTACAAATTGTATCCCATATTACGGAATAACAGATACTGTACCTGGGTTAAGTGACACTGTATATCCATATTATATTGCAACTTCAATAAGAATGGAGGAATTTCGTTCACAACTGGAGTTTTAGCAATGAGTGTGTCTGTGATATAGATTGGTATTTCTTCTTTTTTTTATTTTATTGAAATTAAACAGGATATCATCTGACAGTTTAAAGAACATCTGAGATCTGGATGAGGCTTGCTACTAAAGTACTTATTTCGAACACCAAAAGTCACACCGTCCAGTCAATCAGAGCCAAATTTAATATTGAAAAGAACCATATAATCAGACAAAGAGGCAAATGAGAGTATATAAAGAAGGATTTATAAATATCTATTATAACAGCTCGAGAGTTTGTAGTCTTCTGCAGAATTTCTGGACTTATTTAAAGCTTCAGAAGTGTTGGATTAACAGATAATGGCTGTAAGAAGTTGCGTACCTTGTTCGGTGAACTGGAACTTCTTTCTGCTCCATAGTACGACAGCTTGCAGCATTTCATGAGGAGAGACATGCGCCTTGAAGTTGCGCGGGTTCCACAGTTTCCTCATCAGTTCTCCGAAGCGCTGAACTAGCAGAAATGAGCTGTCACCTGGAGGCCTCTTCACACGTGCGTAATTTATCTCACGGAGGAAATAATTTCTTAAAGGAGTCACATGTGATAATGCCTGTAATAAACATCATGAAGTATCCATAACCAGATCTAGCAGAAAATACACTGAAACTTTCAAGTTTACGACAAAATAGACTATACGAGCTATTCCATCTCAAATCGACCAAAATATAGAGACAATTGGCCTTACAATTTCTAAATACAATGAAACTTTTTTTGTATGTAGAGAACTGTGATACAATGCTTTGTGCAAAGATTGAAGCCTCAGAACTTCATAGTGTTTAAATTTAAAATATTTAAATTTATCGTATTTTCATAAAATTTGCAACTTTGAACTGTTGTAGCTCCGAAACCCTTTCACCCAATGATCAAAATCATGGTTTATTTTGGGGAAAAACGTAATACGGCGAACGCAAAGCTCCGCCCACGTCCCCTTTCCACTTTTCCCCTACAAGCTCACCACACACCCTAGCGGGAAAGAGTGGAAATAGGGGTTTAGGGTGGGGTGACATGTAGTGTAGGAAAGTGGAACAAAAAGAGTAACGACATCTACTAAGCAAAAGAGGAACTTCATCCTGTCAGTCTCTCTCTCTCTCTCTCTCTCTCTCCTTCTCTGTTCCTAGCTTCATGTCTCTCTCTTTTTCTTTTTCTTACGACTTCGCAGGAGGGGAGATTCGATCCGATTAAGTTCGTACCTAAACCTAAACGCACGCTTTTAGTTCACGCTTTAGACCTCTCGACTACCGAGGCGAGTTGGCGATAGAAGGGAAAATGAATCTATTTAAGTTTAAGGGAACTGCCACAATGTATTGTAGAAGGGGACAATGACCGAATAGCGTGGGTAGAAACTGGTGGGCTTGTGAATGTCGCTTGGTAGGGGTTGACTACGGGGGTGGCTTCATTGTGTCCGTGTCCAACTTAGTGTACAGACGTAACCACGTGTAGTGATGATCCGTACCGAAGACGTGTACTCATTACGAGTGTCCAACCTGTGGGAAAAAAAAAGACTATTGTGTTACTTCGAGGACGTGCAAAGTTAACAGGTGAGTGTTGTTTAATGAAAACCACATTACATTGTGTTGTGTTGTGTCAGTACATGTTGTGGACAGTTGTCTAATGCGTACTGTCTAATGCGTATTGCATTGTGGTTGTGGACAGTTGTCTAATGCATATTGTCTAATGCGTATTGCATTGTGGTTGTGGACAGTTGTCTAATATGTATTGTCTAATGCGTATTACAATGTGGTAGGCAGTGATCCATCGAAGCGGGACATATAGTAGAGAGAGACAGTAGAGAGAGAGAGAGCAGGCGAGCGAGGTGCCGAGAGGCGCGGGTGGGGATAACTTCCCCTACTGGCGTTCGCCGTAATACGTTTTTGCCTATTTTGATGCTGAGAAATTAAAGTTTATATTGACATATAAACAGATTTTCTTACTTTTTATGGAAATGAGGAAATTCAGATTTTTCCTCATTAAGACGCCTTTGGCTAGGAAAAAAATTTTTTAAAATATATAGTTAAATTCCGCATTTAAAGTACAAACAAACACATACTTTTTACTGATGGTATGTTGATAAGAAAGTATTGAAAATATCAAATAAAGAAAATAAATACCATGCGCATGAACTAACCAGCTGACTGTGAGGCGGGAGCTAGCCAAGACAAGCAAGGCCAGGAGACAAACACGTGATGTGTTGTCTAGCAGCGCATGGCTGTGCTAGCTTTATCATAGGTTTTCATAAACACAGGAGCAAATGACGCCCAACGCTCGCTTATCTTCAGCTCTCGGCCAGTGCGTGTGGTACTGCACTGTTCAAGTCTAGGCGTGTGAAAATAATTTATTTAATACCCTCAAAACTTATTGCCGTACCACTAACCAAACAATACCGAATCCCTCTTAATAATGCAAGGTTTTTTCTCAATATTATTTTTACATTTTTACAAATGGCCAAAAAGCCTAAAAGTAAGTAAAATCAGATTATCTGTCCCTCTGTATACAATAAAAATAAGGATTACTTCTTAACATAACCTACCAAATGTCAGCTTCAAAATGAGCTCCCGTTCAATGTTGTGCAGTAAATGGTTCCAGAGTTCTGAGCGCTGAAAGAGGCTTGTTTTTATAAAATACGCTAAATTTGTCGCTCAATAATACGAAAATCGTTTGACTTTCGATAGTATATTTTTGAAAATGCACTCCCTTCATCACTTTGTATAAGTAGGGAAAAAATTAGAGCATAAAAAAATTCGAGGTTTTTTACTGACCGATTTCATATGAAAATGTCTAATATACGAAAGCAGAAGGGGAAAGGAAGAAAATAAGCAGAGTGTAAACACAATGCTCGGTATAGTTAGGTGAATCAATGAATCGAACAGAAAATAACACACTTGACTTCATAACCAGTAAAAACTCAAAATGTACCTAAATACCGTAAAGAGGGGTGACTTTGAACACCGGGGTGACTTTGAACGCCGAGGTGACTTTGAACAGTAATTATGCGCCTTTCTAAATTAAATGCTGTACCTAATTGGGATAAAACTGTTTAAGTTTTCAATAAACTAATTCAGTTCTTTCGCAATTGGGTACAGCATTTAATTTAGAAAGGCGCAAAATTACTGTTCAAAGTCACCTCGGCGTTCAAAGTCACCCCACTTTACGGTACCCAATGTTTCTCTTTATTTATGTTTAACATAGCACTTACAAATTCGAATTACAAAATACTTGTGCAGCAAATGCTGTAAACTAAGTTCATTAGAAGTTCAAATAAAAATTTTTCACATTTCCTTTCAATGAAGAATAGGCCTACCAGTCATTTTAAAAGTTATTTGCTTTCATAATAATGAAACATACTCTCTCTGAATGGTTTTTTATGCCAAATACTTTTTCTTGAACCTATCTATCTTCAGTTTTTGAGTTTAAAAACGAAAACGCAAGTAACAATGTCAAGACGATCAGTGGATTTTTCATGTGGGAGTATGTATATCACTGACAAATACTCATATCATAGCATTAACTACAATATTTCACTTTTAATGGTAATTCTAGTAAAATAAATTAAATTCCTACCTGCAGAATAACGTTGCAATAGTCATTTGCCTTAATATTGTTAAGTCCCACTATTCCAGGAAGATACATGGTGCCATCAATTGCCCGAGACAGTTTATCACTGGAATCCATTGAAGATATCTGCTCAGACGTAAATGTAGGGTTAAGAACGTATTTGATATCATCCAGAGACGAATCTGAAAATAATATAGAATCACAATATGCACTGAAAATGTAAATAATCAAAGTTCCTTTTCCCAAATCATGAAAATGTTATTGTCCATTAAAGATACATAGAGGATTGAAAACATTGCAATTGTGATAAAAACTAAAAAGGTAAGAAGCACATTTTCTGCTCCTTTTTTCAGTTTTCTTTACATCTCATCATAATTGTAACCCTTTGAACTCAATATCATTATCGCGAAAAATTCTATAAATCGATATTACAGCGATCAATATTATATTTTCAGTGAAATACAAGCGATTTCGAAGAATGAGTTTTTTTTTTCAATTGAATCATTTTTTTCAGATTTTGTTTCATTCTTCAGCACAAAGATGGGAACTTAGTTTTTGTGGAGTATGCCATACTGTAAATTGTGCATGTGCAAGATTCATCTTTGCCTTTGTATGTTACAACCAAGTGCACCAGAGAGGTCGACCTGGTTGGCAAGTTGGTATAGCGCTGGCCTTCTATGCCCAAGGTTGCGGGTTCGATCCCGGGCCAGATCGATGGCATTTAAGTGTGCTTACATGCGACAGGCTCATGTCAGTACATTTACTGGCATGTAAAAGAACTCCTGTGGGACAAAATTCTGGCACATCTGGCAGACGCTGATATAACGTCTGCAGTTGTGAGTGTCGTTAAATAAAACATAACATTTAGCACCAGAGAGTATGTCTTGATACTCTCGGACACGGACAAAGATAAGGACACGATATTGTTCCTAGGCAGGGGTCAAGGGAGGCACCATCTGTTGTAATATTTTTAGATTTGTCTACGTATTATTTAATGGAGAAAAATAGTTATTGTTGTTTTCTCCAATGGCCGCAATTTGGGATCATTTAACCCATTTTACTTCTTGCTTCCCAATAAATGGAGAAAAATAGTTTATATGCAGAATTTAGCGGTGATTTAACTTCTCACAGTACAAAGAAACATTTACATTGAAAGAGTAAAAATTCAAGGGAATTTCATTCTTGCTTGGCGGTTTTCCCTGAATGTAGTATTTATTTATTTAACCTGGTAGAGATAAGGCCGTCAGGCCTTCTCTGCCCCTCTACCAGGAGATTCCAACTACAATATCAACAATAAAATTACAATTAGTATTAAATTTACAATTACAATTACAAATAATATTACAATTAGTATTAAATTTACAATTACAATAAAATCAAAGTACGAAAAGATTACCTGAATAATTAAAGCTAGATAATTTATCATAGAGAAACAAAGAATATTTTATATTTACTGAATTACAAATTAAATCTAGAATATCAAAATTGTATAGTGATGAAATTACTGAATATTGAAATATTTTGTGATAGATTAAAGAAACTATTTACAAGTAATCAATTACTGACCAAGTGCCTAGTAAGTTTTCGTTTGAATTCAATTTTATTTCGACAGTCCCTGATGCTAGCAGGTAGCGAATTCCAGAGTCTTGGCAGGGCTATTGTGAAAGAAGATGAGTATGAGGAGGTGCGATGGGATGGTATTGTTAGTATTGTTTCATGACGAGAGCGTGTGTTCAGATTATGGTGGGAAGAAAGGTAAGTGAAGCGAGACGACAGGTACGAAGGAATAGAAGAGTTCAAGATTTCGAAGAGAAAGAGAAGTGAATGTAAATTTCTTTTCTTATCTAGTTTAAGCCAACCTATTGCTTCCAGGGATGGGGTAATATGATCATATTTACGAACATTGCTTACAAAACGTACACACAAATTATGAGCACGTTGAAGTTTCATTTTGTTGTCGCTGGAGAGGTCAGTCAGTAAAATGTCCGCATAGTCGAAATAGGGAAATGCAAGTGTCTGCACAAGGGACTTTTTTAAGCAAGAGGGGAGATGAACATTTATCCTTTTTAGCACATGGATAATAGAATATACTTTTCTGCAGGTTTCTGTGATTTGCATGTCCCAGTTGAGATTATTATCCATGTGAATGCCAAGATTTTTTACTGAAGAACTGAAAGGGATATGCACTGTACTTACTTAACAGGGGAAATGTCGAGGTGTTTTACAGCGTCGGTTTGCCGTTTGTGTCCTAATATAATTGCTTGTGTCTTTCCAGGATTGATTTTAAGACGGAGTTTCTTTGTCCATGTCACAATCGAGTCAATGTCTTTGTTCAATTTATCTATAGCGTCATTTACTCGGTCTAAGCGGGAAGAGATGTAGCATTGAAGGTCGTCAGCATACAAGTGATAGTTACAATGCCTTACAAGAGATGTAATATCATTGACATATATTGTGAACAACAATGGTCCGAGTACCGATCCCTGTGGTATACCTGATGTTATGTCAATGTGTATTGGCAACACTGCTAATTATCGTCATTATTTCGTAATTTACTCAATATGCTATACTTGTTTTTTTTAAAGATGGGACATAACAGTTAAGCGGCCGAGCTTGGAACTACAGTGCTATGTTGCCAATATGGACTACCAGGCTGCCAGCTGATGGAAGCTAGCAATTGACGTTAAAACGGCTGATGTTAAAACATTCATTGACAATTGACGCGAAGGTAAGAAAACAATACAAAATTCGACAGAGAATCAAAGACGAAACGTACCAATGCTAACCTTGTGTGCACAATAAATGTCGCGAAGAGAGCTATTAAGCTAATTAAGCACTCACAACTTGGAAACGGTAAGTTTGGCAACTCGACCGTTGTTACCATAGCAACAGGCCTACCACACTATGTGACATTCAGTTGTTTTTCCGATCGCAACGCTCCTGTCATGTCCCATCTTTCAAAAAAACAAGTATACATATCTAAAATCTGGTAGAACTAGCGGGAAAACCACTAATTTGGCAGCATTGGGACTAGTGTGCAGCCTCAACAGTGTATTCTATGTTTAAAATTCAAACACGTTAGATTCAAGATTACATATTTCCAACAACTTTCCCCTTTTTTCATTTTTCGCTATCTGCACTAATAACTGAGTTTGTATATGTCGCCAGATTTTTTAATCACACTGTATAATTATGTACTATGCAGTAAAATAAAAATATACATACCAATAATTTCATAATTATCTGGCAGGCAATAGAACCGAAGAGTGTGAAGATTAAGGAATACATGGTGACTTTCTCCTACACTGTGAGTGTATGCGTGTGTGTTATTTCCCCTACCTGCAGACAACAATAAAAATGTATTATAATTTATTTCACATGAAATAATTAATTTATTAATAAACATAACATTTATCTGTATTGGACCAAAGCATTTCACTGCAATAACAGCAGAGATTCTTAGTTAATTAAGAAGATCTTTGAGTGCAACATCAAGTATGAGACAAAGACAAGTTCTCTGTGGAAAACCCACAGATCCATTTCAATAATTCCTTTCTACACTGACACAAAAAAGTACCATATTTACTCCCGTAATAGACGCCATCACAAAATGTACGCACCCAATTTTTTAGAATAATATGTTGGGGAAAAAATTCCAGCATTATGTACGCATTAAGATTTTCAATTGTTACCTGTGGAAATACAATCGTAATGTTGCAGGTGAATCCAGAAATTCATATGGGATAAAATGTTTTATTTTCGCTGGCAGAGTTAAGGTCATAAGGCCTTCTGTTTCACTCAACCAGCCTTAATCAATACAATAGTGACATACATATGTAAATTAAGAATATTTACAATACACTAAAGATTCTAGCAGCAATAACCTTGAGTTAAATTTTGACTAGTTGTGTTTACTTAATTTCTGATAAAGCCTATACGAAAAAGTAATAATTTGTGAGCTAATATAATACAGTTCAATCAATTGTATGCAGTACAGAATTATAATTATGTTAGAATGTTAGCTGGGAGATCTGAGGCAAAAAGACCTTTGGGGAAGCTGAGTCATATTCAGTATATTCAGTGTTATACAGTCAGAGCACACAACATAGTGCAATTGACAAAGAGACATTGCATATCAAATCATTAACCATTATTAAAAATAAAATAGGACCCAACACTGATCCTTGAGGCACACCATATTTTACATTCATGAGCTTAGATTTATTGCCATCAATGAAGACACGCTGCTGACGGTTACTAAAATAAGACACAAATAATTTTAATTCATTACCTCTAATACCATAATATTGTAATTTTTCTAATACCACATCATGCGAAACACAGTCGAAAGCCTTACTTAAATCACAAAATGTAGCAGAACTGAATTTATGGTCCTCAAGACCTTCTAAAATATAACTAATAAAACTAATAACAGCTTTGGTTGTAACAGAATTAGATCTGGATCCATATTGAGATTTACAAAACATATTATTAGATTCAAAGTATTCACAAATTTGATTCTTTATTACAGTTTCAAATATTTTAGCAAAAACAGGAATAAGCGAAACTGGCCTATAGTTACTGGGTTCCATTTTGCTGCCCTTCTTAAAAATGGGAATCATCTTGGAAATCTTTAAAGCATCAGGAAATATGCCAGTGCTAAGACAATCATGGGAATATAATATTAAAATGGATTTGAGGGAGGTGAGATATGATGCTAGGGATTGGATTAATCTTTCTGAGGATAGGGACCAATGGCGGGCTTATGTGAAGGCGGCAATGAACCTCCGGGTTCTCTAAAAGCCATTTGTAAGTAAGTAAACATACAAGTAATGTTGCATGCACTTATCATGTTTACATTTTCAAAACAAAGAGGTAATTTATAGAACAGAAATGATGTGCTACACTTTTTTATTCATTTCATATATTATGCACTTTACATTATTACTGCTCGTAAGCGATAGATATATTGATGCTCCTGAAGTCGTACAATCGATCACTTTCAAAATTACTTGAAGGTCCGATGTTGAAACCAGTTGTGATTATCACGTGGGATGTCAAGTAGTTGTTATTTTTTCCCCTAAAATTTTTTCCTCACATATAATACACAACCTTGATTTTTAATCCAAAAGTTATTGGAATAAAAGTGCGTCTATTACACGAGTAAATACAGTATATTATATACTACATAAAATTACAACAGAACCAACATAATGCTTCTGTTCACAGCAGTATTTTGTTCTCATTGTTGAGGGATTTCCCATCTCAGAGGATGGTTTATGCCTCGAGACCAGCACATCATGAAGAACATTTCACCAAAATATGAAACCATAAAATAAATGTTTCAAATGTTAAAATATTTTCGTTCCTAAACCATT
This sequence comes from Periplaneta americana, assembly GCF_040183065.1. Classification (NCBI taxonomy): domain Eukaryota; kingdom Metazoa; phylum Arthropoda; class Insecta; order Blattodea; family Blattidae; genus Periplaneta; species Periplaneta americana. The sequence goes on from NC_091120.1 coordinate 197,516,339, forward strand.
TGGAACAGGTTTACATCATTATTTACAAACTAAGCCCTTCGAGATTAACAGTTTTGTCCATATTTAATATGAAATAAAATGCTGCTTAATTAAACAGTTTGTTAGCAACATCAAATCTTTCCCTTATCTCAACACAAGTAGGCAACTCGATTTTTTACACTGAAGAAAAAAAAGTTCTTACACTGCCTGGACTTAATGCTGGTAACAATTCAACTCAATATGATGAAAGATGAGTGGAACAGAGAAAAATTCTTTCCTGCACCGGGATTTGAACCCGGGTTTTCAGCTCTACGTGCTGATGCTCTATCCACTAAGCCACACCAGATTCCCATCCCGATGTCGGATCGAATCCTCTCAGTTTAAGTTCCACCTCTTGGGTTCCCTCTAGTGGCCTCCCCTCACGCACCGCGTCATAGATATATGACAGTGGGACCATGTCCACACACATGTGCAGAGGTGCCCTTGTTATGAGTGACTAAGTGGCCGGGATCCGACGGAATAAGTGCCATCTTAAAACACTAAGGCCCAATTGTATAAAACTCCCTGACTAAAGATCAACTTTCATCGAAGATCGGAAAGTGAACCGAGTTCAGACACTTCTTCTATTGCATAAAACTTTTCTGCAATCAAATTACCTAGGTTCAGATGCAATCTAAGTTCACGTGAAAAGGATATGGCAACATCGCATAAACAGGTGAAGTATGTGATGCACGGGCCATGTTGTACAGGTTTGTTCAGTGTTGCCAATGTAGCGACTTTAACTCTCTTTCAACGACAATTTCTTTTAACTTTTATATTGCTTAAATAGGGATTTAGCGACCTTTCTAGCACCCCATAGTGACAAAATTTAATCTTTCTTTGTTGATAATGAGAAATCTAGCGACTCTCCAATTACTTTGGCAACTTCCTGTACACTCTGTTGGAGACACTGGTTTGTTTTGTGCATTGTAAATAATGGCGGACAATAAGAAGAAGGTTGACCGTCCTCCAAATTGTTATCATGTTATAGTGTTTGATACTGCTAAACATAATAAAGCTTTATAAAACGACAATTTTCGTTTAGTAATACAGTTCATTGAAAATTAATGTATCTATCATATCCATTAATAATAATTAATGGTTGTTATAAACATAATATAATTATGGGTTAAGTTATTTGATACTGCTGAACATGATAAAGCCTTATAAAATATAAGAATGCTTGTGTATTAAGACAAGAAATTGAAAAAAAAAAAAAAAAAATATATATATATATATATATATATATATATATATATATATATATATATATATAAATGTACGTATCATATCTATTAATATTAATAATAATGGTTATTCTTTTTGCACAATCTGCCACTCGTATATTTCAAACAGAAAATAAATAACTGAACTTGGATCATCTAACTTAATTGGAGAAATTTCTTCAGTCAAAGTTGACTTTAGTTTAAGACAAATTAATCTCAGATTAGACACAAAATTTCAAGTTCAGCTAGAAGGAGAATCAACTTAACCTCTGATCTAGGATTAAATGGTTTATACAATCGGCCCTAAGTGATTATTCGCATATCATATCTTATTATTACGATGTACCAAAGTACATATGATATTTGCGTGCAGATATTCTGCGTCATCATATGATGAAAGAGTAATGGAACGGAGAAAAATTCTCTCTGGCATCGGGATTTGAACCAGGGTTTTCAGCTCTCCGTGCTGATGCTCTATCCACTAAGCCACACCAGATTCCCATCCCGATGTTGGATTGAAACCTCTCAGTTTAAGTTCCACCTCTTGGGTTCCCTTTAGTGGCCTAGCGGAGAGAATTTTTCTCCGTTGAGAAATAGAAATAAATAAATACAAAATTATTACCCAACCAAAATAAATTAATTGTTGAAACAACTAGAATACAGGTAAGCAGCTACAAACCGTGCTGTAACATTGCGAGAAATCAAGGCCAACTATACAGAGAAGTTTGTGAAGTAATAATTCCGGGCAAAATAATTCTTTTTTGCAAGTACAATTTTTTGGTTCACGGAAAATACTCGTCTTTATTCGCAGATCAAACACATTAACTTACTGTGCTCATTTCAAGTGATATTTTGCAAAAACATCTATTCAGAAAATACAGCAGTCATCTTTACTGATCTTCACTTGTTTCTCTCCCGTTTCGTTCATGGCTCGACACAACATGGTCACTAATGCTAGAAAAAAGGATTATTTCTGCAGCGAGTTTGTGATGGTTTGGCAATAACTGTTTGAAAACTGTTACAACTTCAACAACTGTGCATGATCAGCGAGACGATTGGTTTGAAATGAAATTAATTTCAACCATCCTATACAAACGCTCGTGTATTGTAAAATAATTTACTAATCCAGTATATTGAAGCTGTAATTAAATTTCACATTATATTTTAATAACCAATATAAAAAGAATGGAAACATAAAAATTAATGTAAAAAGTAGGCCTACGTGTGTGCCAGTCCAGTGGATAAAAGTAAAGCACAATGTTCTTAATGCACATGCGTTAATATTGTTTCAGATTGCTTTGCGCTTGATCCGCAAGTTTTTCTGAACATCAGGAAATGGTTGGTGACGGTTTGATATGCTGCAAGAACGCCTGATTTAATCAGCATGTAGGCCTAGTCAGAGTTTGAAGTTATTGCTGCACGAACAGTAAAATCGATGCTCATGACAATTGGAAACTGCTGCAGAAACAAACTTAGTGTTTACTCACCTGTATTCTAGTGGTTACCACCATCGTTAAGTGTTTTAGATAGTTTTTTGACTGTAAATATAGTTTAGGCGTATAATTCATAAAGATGATTGAACTGGTTCATATGGTTACCACATTGAAGTCCCATTACGGAAAAAAATTGTTACAAACCTTGAAAATACTTTCCACAAACAAGGCACGCATACACATTGATTCTAGAAAGAGAAACTGAACACAGCTTCTCAAAGTCAAAATCTAACACCTGCCTGTTGATTGTATCAAGATATGGGCACAAACGATAGGTCTTCATTCCCTCCTTTCTTGGAACTGAAACAAACATAAATGTATATTTGACTACTCTATTGGATCTATTCAATTTTTTAGATGTTTTATGCGAGACAAATTGGAAAGTTGGATAAATTTGAGAACACGAATTCCTTCCTTTCCCTCTTCAAAATTCTAACCTTGTGCACACAAAATAAATTATTGGCACTGAAAAGGGCCTTGTCGTAAGCATGATGCGCATTCGACAAACGCAGACAAATCTGCTCTTTTTAGTTTTTTTAAGAGGTTACAATTGTAACTGTAGGTGAGAAATCCGTATACTGAAATTTTCCCAGTATTCAATGACAGAAAATCTTACTTCTTGGTTCATCAATCTCATCTATTGGATCAATGTCTTCAAGTTTTCTCTTCAAGCCTCCAGATTTCAGAGCTGTTTTTAAAGGTTTTCTAGTAGCCATTCTTGTTTTCGTTAAGTACAATATACAAGATTATTCATATTAAACCCGAATACAAACACACACCAACACTTTTGATTAAGTGGTAGTTTTCGTCGTCATGCTATAGTAACATTTACGAGATATCGAAAGATAACTCGCATTACCAATAGCGAAACTAAATTGTTCATAGATCTTTTCAACTTATACTTTTTGGTCTTCTTGATTGAATTTAGCAGTGGAAAACATAACTTTTATAAAATTTCCTAAGTGCAAAACATTAACAACTCCATGTATTCATCTGCCTGCTTCAATAAAAAAAAATTTAAACGGTCATTGGATATATAATGTTGCCGACACTGTAACGAAATTTACGGTAATAAGCGATTGATGGCGTTGACGGCGTTTTAATTAAAAAGGAACAAACACTGGCGCTATAAAACAGCTGTAAACAGATTGATGTAAATAATTCTGCAGGTAAAATAAATAATACGATGATGTAGTAAATATTGTATTTAACATTACATAAAATTCATTCTGCGGTCGAACTACAGAAACGCGCTTAGACATAAAGTATTTCTAACCTCCAATCAGAAGCACGTGTTTTTCACTTGATAATTACTGTACATAAAAGTGCATGGAGTTTCATTAAATTTATGACTTCTATTTATAAGTGTATTGCGTTAGAACTTTGAGCGGGATTACTGAAGAATACGCTGTAGCCATATTACACCGCACTGATGATAATATATGCACGGCATACCAAACGCCTGAACAAATCTAATTAAAAGAATGTAAAGTTCCTTTCGTATTCTCCATTAGACCCCTGTGAGCTCTCACTTGCGAGAACTTCTGCAATCTTCGTGTTGCTAATGTGACAAGTCGTCTTTTTATGTTCGGCAAAATCCGATGCCAAGTAAACATAGTGTTGATAAAAAGTCATCAGGTGGAAGATCAGAGAGAGAATTCAGATGTATTATTAGGCAATATTACAGTTGCCACTCCATTTTAGTCACTAATAGGTCCTCACCACATTTAAAACCACAATACCCGCTTAAATTATGTTACTTTTACAAAATATATGTTCCATTTTTTATACCTGTGCCAAAATTATGACAAGTAAGATATATGTCAGCGACAATAAAATTGTAACCATTATGTAGTACTTATAAACGTATTCAGTTATGAAGTAATTGTTGTTATATTTGGAATGCTACACAGAACAATGTCATATCATTCACGAGGGGGAGGAGGTTATAGAGGTGGAGGCGGTGGTGGCAGGGGTGGATATGGAAGAGGAGGAGGAGGGGGAGGTTACGGAGGTGGACGTGGTGGTAGAGGTAAGCAATTTACTTAAGTTAAAATTGAACATATTTTAAATATATCATAAGCTTAATTGAAGATTTGGGGTGTAAATAATGATAATCCACAATAAATAACTCACACATTTCTTACTTTTCGCGGCGAACACAAAAAAGTTGTCAGTTTTTAAGCTTCACATTCCTACCATCTGTTGATATGTTTATATCATTCTTCCACCAAATGGAAGATAATGTAGCTTATGTTAGAGACAGTTTACAACCAGAAAAATATAAATTTCAATTTTGAGAATTATTAATTATCAATATTTACTCCCAAGGCCTTTAAAATAGTGTACTATCATTTAATATCAATGACGAAAAAAAAAATGAAAAAATGATGAACGTCGCTGAATTGGAAATATGAAAATACTAATGGCCATTACAATATGTACATTAAAAAATCTATTACATGGTCAGTACATCACAGCTACTTCGTTACGAAAAAACACTCATAAAAATTACCATTCGTGAAATACTAATGTTTTCTCTGGACAAAAATACAATTCGACGGTATTTCGAAGTGGCAGGGGTTTTCATAAAGACGACCAAAAATACAATATGGCATTGCTACGAAAAAACAGTGATGTGCTGAACATTCTTAATTAAAGATATTTACAAAGCATTAACTTCAATGCTAATCTAATGAAAGAAAAGAACGTAGCTGTATGATCGATCATGTCATACAAAAAACAATTGAGTATCCCACCGAAAATAAACTCATACCTACTTTTATATTTTGTGATAGTAGATGGTATGCGTTGCTGGTTTTTAATAATGAAAGACGTGGCATAGAGGACTAACAAATCAAGAGAAAAGATAAGAGAACTAATGAAAAAAAATAAATTAATCTGGAGTTGGTTTTAGATCTGAAACCATGAAGACCTTAGAAAGGTCAAAAACACACTATATGCAATACATGACAATGATGGTGATGATGCTGTACCATTTCTTGTTGAAGAGTTGATAAAACTTCACATTTTAACTAGACACTGCTTTTCAGGTGGAGGTGGAAGACACAGTTATGGAGGTTACCAAGATCAGGGTCCACCAGAAGAAGTAAGTTCTAATTATGGTGATTACTAATAAAAGAAAAGATTTTAATTCGAGAATTTACAGCTTCAATTACACGGAGAAGAAAAACCATCTGCCAGACTATAGTGAGGTTCACATAAATTAATTTCTGAAAGCTAATAAGGACATCTTTTCAATGTTGCCAACTGTTACTAAATATCACTGGAGCAGTAGAAATCATAGTGTTACCATTATGTACAGAAATAATAATAATAGTAATAATAATAGTAATAATAATAGTAATAATAATAATAATAATAATAATAATAATAATAATAATAATAATAATAGTCATTAAAATATATATAATGTTAAAATTCAACAGTATTAAAGAAACACGTAATATGTTATGTGTAAGAAAAACACTGTTACATTTTACGACTAATGAATACAAATATGTCAACTATGAATAATAATAATAATGTCTTATTTTTTTACCATAGGCTATATTATTGTTATTATTATTAACTGTGTTCAAATAACACTCGCTACTAGCTTTAGTTTCATTAATGTTGCAGCTTCTTCAACAGGAAACAATGCTGTCAATATAACAAAAAGTAACTGCCACTTGTTTTGTCAGTACCAAAATTCGAAACAAAGTTTGCAGAAGAAACTTAAATCTGACAACTGGCTTGTCGATTTGTTCTGTTTCCATTATTGCTATATTATAATCTCGTGGATAGCCTCTGTAAAGAATTAAGAATACCATACATATTTTATTTAATACTGATTTCTTTTCTACCCAGGTAATCCCTTTGGGCAGTTACGAGTATCCATGCCAGGACGACCTGGTAGTCAAAGTGGAGATAGAGGATGTCCCTTATTTCAACGCACCCATTTATCTGGACAATAAAGAGCAGATTGGAAAAATCGATGAGATATTTGGCAACATAAGAGACTACTATGTTTCTGTGAAACTTTCGGATGAAGTCAAAGCACACTCCTTTACTCGAAAACAGAAGGTAAGAACAGAATTATGGATCTTCACGAAGAATGTACCAAGTGGAATGTCCATTATCTGTTGTAATTGGAGTGAATCACTAATATTTATAAATATATGGCCTATAAAGTGTTAAAAATATATTCAATATATTGTGACGCTGTAGTGTTCATCAAAACAAGAAAAATTCTAATAAACATGGGTTGTAAAATTAATATCTTCCGAAATATGAGTACTTGTACATCAATATTATAGGAGATGTTCAATGTGATTTCTATTTATTCTGTCATTACTTTGAGAGATGGCAGTATTCATCAAAAGAAAAAAATAAGTAATAAACATTAGTCCTAAAATTAAATTTTCTACAAGAAGGCTTTGAAATTAGTATTGTAACAACAGTATATCTTTTAATGTGAGCTCTTTGCTTGTGCCTTAATATTCCGTTTTGGTCTCTGCATTAAACCAATAAGAAATATTAATTTTAGGACCCATATTATTAGAATTTGTTTTCTTGTTTTGATGAATACTACCGCCTCTTAAAATACTGAATATTTTTAACACCTTTTATATCAACTGGATTAGATTATAGTGAAGTGTTTTGCTAATGAGGCGAATTTTTTATGTTTTTATTCCAGCTGTTCATAAACCCTCAGAAACTTCTTCCATTGAAGAGATTTTTACCCCAACCTCCTGGATCTGTTCAGAAGAGAGGAGGTGGTGGAGGAAGAGGGAGAGGAGGCCGTGGTGGTGGAAGAGGGGGTAGAGGTGGAGGCTTCAGAGGAAGAGGGGGTGGAGGTGGATTTAGTAGAGGAGGAGGAGGAGGTGGCTGGGGAGGGGGAGGAAGAGGAGGCGGAGGAGGTTACAGAGGTGGAGGTGGTGGCGGTGGCAGAGGCTGGAATAGATAACTGTAGGCTAATCATAATTTTTATATGAGAAGCGAAAAAAAAAAAAATAAGTGCTTGCAATAGATCCATTTTATCGCCCATATTGGGTTTGTGACTATATGATGTTTTATTAATGTAAAAGCATTGGAAGTTTAAGATAATAAAAAATTATATTAAAATCTTATCACAATGACCTTTTTATTTTATGTATTTACCCTTTTCTTTCACATCCACATATTGCATAATTTGATTTCCCATAAAAGATAGCATAAACCGGACAAGTCCAGAAATTCAAATTTTGAGCATAGTACAGTCTCTTCACTTCATTTCAAGCGGCACCTACTGACATAACAAATTTCTACAAAAACCGGATTTATGTCATTGAAATGAGTGTTTGAAAATTTACTGTTTCTGTAAAAAGCAGATTAGTCCAACGTCTTTCTAGCAAAAGACGGACAAGTCACAAACTTATCCAGTTCTTGTTAGAAAATATCATGAAGATGGCATTAGTGCTGTCTTCTTTTGTTTCATCGCCATATTAGCTGTTATTGTCTGTGTTATTGGTTAAATATTTCGTTTTACAAATGAGTGATCAAAATGCAAATATGCAATGGCCAAAGAGGAAGAAGACAGAAAAGACGTGTGAAAACAGCTGCTATAATAATAATAATAATAATAATAATAATAATAATAATAATAATAATAATAATAATAGTTTTTATTCAGAATAGTTTATTTTGTTGTTATTACAATAATTATATTTCGATACTCGATATACCTGATGTGCCAAGAATTCAAAGGCTGCAGGATACAAATTTAGAAAAAGAAAGATGTAAACATAACAATATTGTTTTTCTTGTTCAGGAAATCATTTCAACATTAAGTTTTTAATTTAATAAAACACTTATAAAGTATTTATTTGTATGTTGATACAATTGACAATATTAACGAAACATGATTTCATATAGTCTACTTTTTCTCAATTAATGTATGTACACATAAAATTTTCTGCAAAAAGTGTATATGTACAAATGTTTTTTTTTTCTTACAAGGGAAGGGTTTCGGCTCGAACACGAATTTTTGGTTAAAAATTTATACAGAGGCTTACTTAACAATGGCGGTGAAGACCGTAAAAGCATTCATTTGTGTAACTCTCCGTTTGGTTGGTATTGGTCAATACACTTCTTTAAAAATGTACATGAGGAGTCTCTATAAAATGCATGAAACAGCATGGAGCAGAGCAATAAGCACAACACGCAGAAGCAACACCTGAACAATCTTCTGAACCACACTCCAGTGCTGAAAAATCAAATGCCACCTGAATTACATTTTTGAAGTCCGAGACTTGTTCACGATTCACGTAACCAGCTGACTGCCAGGAATGCTGAAACATAGGGCGGTATACTGGAGCAGACAACTGGTTATGAATAACAGGGTGCATTTTCATTATAAACACTCGATTTCCCAAGTTAAGTTATGGATTCTCAGCAAGAGTCCTTATGCAATCTGTTATCCTCCGAGCATATATTTTGTATTGTCTAAGGAAATAGATATTCAGAGGCTGGAAATATTTAGTTTTTTTTTTAGGTGGAATGATCATACATTCCATGTCCTAGCCTTGGAATGATTCATTTATTAAGGTTGTGTCCTTGTGCACATTCAATGACTCACACAACAGTGTACATTTTTGATTAGCTGCAATATTTTCAGACAGAACATTGGAGAAAGATGTTCTTAAGTGGGCTTTAGACATTTTACCACTCACACTAGCTTCTAGGCTAGGCTAGGCTTACGGGTCAGGTGTCCCATCCCCTTAACTTGTGCAGTGCTCTCCCCACCCCTCAACTTGTACAGTGCTCTAACACACAAACCACACATTACACAAACGAATGCTTTTGGGAGCTTTACAGAGATGTAAAGATGGGCCTGTATACAAATTTTGGATACGAAATTCCTGTTCGAGCCGAAACCCTTCCCTTGTTAGAAACCATATAAAAGATGTCAGATTATTTTACTGTATGAGAAACGTGAGAGATAGTTTTTTCGTTTTCTGAAAAATTAATATTTCGAACTAGTCCAGCTTTTGCTATCAACCCTTCAATTGCCTTGTATTCTGCACTCATGAAGACTTCTTTTTCTGCAACTTTTTTTTTATGATGATAAAAGTTTTGTAATATCATGTGTTCACATTCTACACAAATATGAAATTACAATGGATTCCAGCCTCTTGCAGAAACAACATTTAACACGAAGTGACTAGAAGAATTTAAAATGTGAATATGAAGAAAAATAAGAAATGAAGCTGTGCTGGAAAGAGTGGGTGAAGAAAGAATAATGTTGAAACTGATCACGAAGAGAAAAAGAAATTGGCAGGGTCACTGGCTAAGAAAAAAATTGCCTACTGAAGGATGCAGTGTAAGAAATGGTGAACAGAAGAAAAATTCGTGGCAGAAGAAGATGATAGACGACATTAAGATATATGGATCATATCCGGACTAAGAGAAAGGCAGAAAATAGGAAAGATTGGAGAATGTTGGGTTTGCAGGAATAGACCTGCCCTCGGACAGAAAATTGTGAATGAAAAAATAGAAGACAGAGGTTCTTTGATCAATATAATGTGTATATAAAAATTATTTCTTGCATATTAAACAGTAAATTCAAAATAACACTATAGAAAATACTGCATACAGTGTTCTTTGTGTCAAACACGACAACCATACAAAATTTTATATTACTGAGTATTATGCAATAATAAATTACTTATCTCAGCTAACCACTGGATTATTAAGGTTACTTAAATAGTTACCAGTAGACCTCGGATTTTAGGCACTTAAAAACTAAATTTTAGGCACCTAAAATAGGCCTTGAATTTATCGAAATAGGCACTAAAAATATAGATTTAGGCACCTGAAAATACAATTTCAAGCAGCTAAAAATACTATTTTATGCAGCTAAAATGTAATTTCCATCCACACAAACTACAGTAACTATAAAAATGCAATTAATTAGTGAGTATTAAGTATTACGGTATACAATGTCAAAAACAGTAAAAAATATGGAGGTTAGAAATTTTATTTTTGTTAAGTCTTAAATTATGAATATCAATACGTAATTCTTAATGAATTCATCGGCCTCATAGTCCTATGGCTGCTAATGCATAAATGCTCATATTATAATTAAATTAATGAATTTACAATTAACACAATATTCATAATTGGCATCGCAATACATAATAACGTTTTTCTCTAATTTTCTATTGTAAAACTTAGTCTTTTCTTAGAAAGAACCATTTTATAAGCGAAAAAAATTTTTCCTGATGATACCGATGCAATGAACGCATATTTAAATCTAGCAATATTTGTCACGCTGATTTCTTTAGGGAGAACTACATCTTCCTGATTCATTACATTCCTACTATCTGCTCTAGTGCTCAACAAAACCAGACACCTTTCTTTATTCCTACAACCAAACTATTACAGGATATTTGTACCAAACCCATCTCATGACATTCAAAACTTCCTCTTTCATTGCTACACGAAAATCAAAAAATATATACGTAACAAATAGAAATAGGCAATTTTAGGCTGTGAAACCTTAAAAATAGGTCTCAATGGGCAAAATAGGCATTTTAGGCACCATAAAACTACTTTTAAACACTCATATTTTCTATAAAATGCGAAGATATTTAACTACAGAATGCACCAAACCAAACAATACTGAAATTATCACTCATCTGTCCACGTCTCCCTAGCAACCAAGTATTTATTTATTTTATATGATAGCAGCGTATAGGTAATTAAGTATGGAGACTTCGCATCAGTACCTTTGATGTAGCCGGACTGATTTCAATGACCTTCAAGGCAGCTAGAGCGTGAGATTCTGCTTTCTCCCTAGAGTTGGCGCTGACATCACACCAGCTAGCAGTTGACACAGCGGAAATATAACACATATAATTATTACATCTAGGTACATTATGTACTCAAATAAAATCAATTGGATCCATAAAATAATAAATCTGTCATTAACTGTAATGTCTAGACTCTAGAGTTCCTTTATAATGAGAGTTGAGACGTTGACCCCAACAACAATTAAAATATGCAATGATTCGATAACACTGAAAATGGAAAAACAAAACTCTTATGAGAAGTAAAACCATATACCTATATTATATTGTATACAAATATTAAACGAATTCGATACTTAATTGTATAATGTATTATATTATTTTATAATATAATTTATTATATCTGAAATATAAAAAAATTATTATTACAACTAGTTTGCCACTGAGAAATAAGGAAAAGCTGTTAACTTGAATTTATTTGAAGCAAAGCCTTATTGGATTATGCAATAAGGTAGGCGATGTTTGGATCCTGTGTCTCAACTCTATACTCAATAGGGATATCCTGAACTACCACCAACAGATAGCGCACGTGTTCTATGAGGGATGTGCTTTGCGTTTGCATTTGTTTTTCGGTATATAAACATTGAGGATATACGTAGTGTGTTAATATATTAAATACTCTTAAAAACAACTAAAAGTGGCAAATTTTTGTTATGTTCCTATATGTAAAAACCAGGGAAAGCTTTTTGTCTTCAATCGGGTCCCGAAATATTCTGAATATATGCGTTAAACCTTAAAAATATAAGTAATAAAATTGGGCCTCGAAAGTGCTAGCTATTAAATAAAAGTAACTACCGGTACTTCAAATAAGGAATTGTTGACTACAGTTTCATTTTGGAAGAGGAAAAAGAAAAATTAATAAAAACATATGCAACCTCGACAGCAAGCTATGTTAGCTTAGATTATATGCAGTAGTTGTAGAAGTCTCCGAATTTTACGCCTGCAGTAAACTCTCGATTAACTGGAATGTTTATTATCCAGGACGATCCGTAGTGAAATCCATTTCGTGAAAAATGTTTTTAATGTACTGTACCCTAATTATTAAAGCCATGTTTTAACTTCAAATTTTCAAAATCATCCCACACAGTATTCAAAACTGCATGTCCTTAACCTACAAAACACACTACTAATCGTGATACTATTGCGATCATATTATATCATCCTATTAAAAATTGCATTTGATCTTTCTGCAACTACAGAAAAAATACAAGGAATTCGATCTCGATAGTCTCTTCCCTATAAAAAACACATTGGTGGCTGCATATCCTGTTTTTAGCGTACGGTTCTTAAATACTAATTATTAAAGAGGGCAATATTCACTTCGACATATTTCCTATTTTTATATTCGTGCATATTGTTCTCAAAGTTCTCGTTTAGGTTCATGAACATTCAATTTACTCGTATCTATATTCTGCATACTGCAGATTTCCCCACCCATCTCAGGGAATCGTTCAATATTGTACAGGTTTACGTTATTATTTATTGTAAATTAATTTAATTATGAGGTAAGAAAATATTTAATCATATTAAATTATACAAAATAACGGTAAATATAATTTTGACACGCACAGAAAACCAACAAGCAGGAAAACGTAATCAACTGTAGCATATGACAAAACATAGCCCTACATGTTGCGCCGCATGGAACACTCCTGCCATCTGACGGTAAAATTTCGCATAAGATATCCCTATTATTATCTTAGCGTATGCTCGATTACACTAACTTCTAGCGCTTGAAAATGGAACTAAACGCTGGCACACAGAGAAACAAAACACAGGAAAATTCGCTCAGTGTCCATTCTTTATAATCCCTATTCGCTGATGATAGTTTGACATATTGTATATTCAATGTTGCTGCAGTTACGGTTCTCGCAACAGAGGAGAAGGTGTTTATCGTCGAGCATTATTTCTAGTTATACGGAGTGGGGCATCAGAATGGACCAAGCTTGCACCACGTTAAAGAGCAGTACCAGGAGAGATTTAACAGTGCGGCACCAAATAACACAACAATGTTAGCTGTCGTTGAAAAGTTCCATCATACGCAATCAATCTTATGTCACCTTACATGTTATAATGACTTATCTTGATTTTTAGATTATGTTTGTAATTTCATATTCTGTATGACCGCAAATAATGCTCGACAATAAACAAACACCTTCTCCTCTGTTGTGAGAACCATAATTGCAGAAATCAACACAACATTGAATTCACAATTTGTCAAAGTATCTATATATATATAATTTGAACTGGTAATGGAAATTACGGGAAAACGGCTGAACGGATTTTAATAAATGGCCCCTCATTTTGAACCTTGGAACCCAAAGCTTTTCTGAAAAATAGTAGCTTTCAGTGAAATGTCAATTTTCCTACATAATTTTCCCATTTTCCAAAATCCATCTGTCATCAGTTTTGAGAACTAGCTAATTGCATTCAGGAGAAGTGAAGCGAGCATCAAGTCGGCCGTGTTGCATTTCAGAATAAAACAAAACACACACTACAGTAAACAATATTACACGAAGGCCATGATCTGCAAGAATGCTGACATATTTAGAGCTCAAATTAAATTGGTTATTAAAAACTTAACTTACTAAAAATAATTTACAGGTTCGATTCTGTGGTGTGTAATTTTCTGGGTACAGCTGTGTATTGGATATTAAAAACTACAAAACTTGAGATGGTTTGATGACATTATTACCATTAGAAATGAAATATTATTGTAGTTAATGCCGTGATGTGACTATTTTTCATTAATTATACATATTAATGCTATATTGATGATATGAAAGTGAAACGTTTTGGGGTTATATAAGTAGATGTAGAGAATAACTTAAATTAGATTTTTATTTCTATATTTTACTGAGTGGCGGCTATATAGTATATGTTACTGAAAGCTATAAAACTTACATAAGGTAATAATATTATTAAAAATCAAATATTTTTATAGTTATTAATCAAGTGGGGTTGGGTCTTTTTCATATATTTAATGGTGATGTGGTGTAGATATTTATATGCGTGGTTCTCTTCAGTATTGGCTCGAGAGAGAGTATCTTTCATTATTATGGAAGCAAATAACTTTCAGAATGTGTGGTATTCTTCATTGAAAATAAATCTGAAAAATGTTTATTTGAACGTCTAATGAACTTAGTTTGCAGCATTTGCTGCACAAGCCACTAGTTATATAAAATAAATAAATAGTTTGTTGCTAGGGAAACGTGGACAGCAGATGAGTGATAATTTCAGTACTGTTTGTTTTGGCGCATATCATAGTTTTAGTTTATGACTAATAATATTTTATAATAATAATAATAATAATAATAATAATAATAATAATAATAATAATAATAATAATAATAATAATAATAATAATAATAATAATATTTATTTATTCTGGCGAAGTTAAGGCCATCAGGTATTTAACCTAAAATCCGAGATCTACTGATCAGTCAAGACAGTAATATCAGAGGTACACAGTGTGGAAACTGGAAAATGGAACTGATGCTGGGGAAAAGGGGAGATTCCATGTACATATGAACAATTAGAGATGGGATGTGACAACGTTTTGCCGTCAAAGTTCGGAACTATGACAGCTCCGGAAAAATCACTGTGACAGATAACAGCGATTTTGTCACAGTGTAATTTTAATGTTTCGATTATTCTTCGCGATTGTGGGGCTCCGTTTCTTGTCTGTAGATTTCCAAGTCGTCTATAACTGAGTATCACTGTTACCTACTTAACTCTGAACAAACCACAAGAAATGCCCATTTTCTAATCACAAGTAGACAGATGTTAAGGTTTACAGCTCTTCTGCGAATTGAATTGATATACCGGCGCCATGTCTTATATCAACAATAGTGATCAGTGGGACGAGTAGATTGAAAACACACACACTCTGAGCTCTTATATCGCGAAGTATGGACGTGTATATTCGCCCAATTTATGTATGATTAAGTGATTCGTTCGTAAAAGAATATAGTGAGTGGTGAGTGCAGTATCAAAGAGTTGCCAATGTTAGGGTCGAATTCATAGTCGTCACTTATAAAATGAGGAAACACTTAAGTAATGAGCATTTCCTTAGCACTTATTTCAGATCGTATTGCAGAGACGGTACTCATTCATATGCCCTGAGCATTCCCTTGACATCGAAAGAAATATGGCAACGTGGCTAGACGTCAGCGCTTTCCTACATTAATAGTTTTCCAGCACCTTCAAATTGTTAAATCGGCATTATTGTCATACACAAATACAGAAGTAAATATTATAGAGCTAAAAATTATACAAGATGTCCAGAAAGCATTTTACAGAAAGGAAAGAAGTGAGCCAAGACAACTAGTTATGAAATATGGAGATATCGTCGAAAGTAAAAAAAAAAAAATTGATAATTGTTCTCTCCAAAAGAATAAATTGACATGGAATAAAATTGCAGTTGAGTTTAATGCAAACTCCGGGAATATTCCTGTAAGTAAATCATTTTAATTTATTTTTCAGTTGTTTTTATGCTAAACAAAGTGGAAATGATATAATTACGCAAATTTTAACAGCTTATTCCTCAGGTAGAATACAAACAAAAATGCAAATAACACTTTGTTGAGACGTGAATAATAAAAAAAAAAAAAAATGCCGCTTAAATCTACCTGAAATGCTGCTGTATCATAAAATCTCAAAGCAACCAGTACTTTCAGCAGTGGCGAAATCGGTAAGCCTCAAGGTTGTATTGTGAATTTCAATGAGAGACACCAGAATATTCACAACAGTGTTCTTGTCGAAACGGTATCTCCTCTTAAATTGTTGATCATTATACATCTCTAAAGGGTTTTTCCAGATCTCTGATATATTTTTGCTTGCCGAAACTCATTTTCATTTTAATTACAGAACTCAATAAATTAAATTAAATCATAATCATCATCTATTGTATACCGAATCAGCTGATTACAATGCATATGAGGAAACACTTGAGTCAGCTGATAAGCTACGTTATTTGAATAAGTGTTCACTTCAGTGGGATTTATGAATTGGAAATTATTATAAGCAACTGCTTAAGTGTTTCCTTACGATAAGTGTTGACTATGAATTCAGCCCTTAACCTTTTAATTAGATTCCAATTATGTTGTCCTTCAAGTTAATCTTGCAGTTGTCTGGACTATGAAGCTGTCATATATACGTACATCAGTCGCCATTACTGTGAGTCACATATTGGGCAGAGATGGCGATTTCTCGGAGCTGTGATTTTGGAACTACAGTCACAGACGGAAACAGTGACAAATCTGTTACAGCACAGTTGAGTGAAGGGAGAAAATTCACAATGCATAAACAATGCATAGCAAACAACAAAAGATGACAGTTGCTATAGTAACCGACCTTTTTACTGTCAGTGCATACAAGATGGCAACTGCTAATGTTTACCTAACAGGAATTTTTTCAGCGACGTATTCACATAAAACTTAAAGCTGTCTCTCCGATACAGCCCACTCTGATTCTTTATGGTTTTATTTTTTTTTATTTTATTGGGTTATTTTACGACGCTGTATCAACATCTAGGTTATTTAGCGTCTGAATGATATGAAGGTGATAATGCCGGTGAAATGAGTCCGGGGTCCAGCACCGAAAGTTACCCAGCATTTGCTCATATTGGGTTGAGGGAAAACCCTGGAAAAAACCTCAACCAGATAACTTGCCCCGACCGGGATTCGAACCCGAGCCACCTGGTTTCGCAGCCAGACGCGCTGACCGTTACTCCACAGGTGTGGACTTCTTTATGGTCAAGATAACCCCAGTGGTGAAGTTCACTCCAGTTTACAGTATGGAAAACAGTTAATTTGAAAGAAAATAGGGAAGGTGTATGCCAGGCGATATAGCCTATAAGGTCGTCTTCCCTTAGAAATTTTATCCAACACCCAAGAAAAGACTGAAATTACGTCTCTGAGTGTAGTTCACATAGCTCACCCTACACCCTCAAATGGAGGCAATATATGGTGATCTTCATTGTGACACTCAAGGATCAACCTCTCTTTGAATTTATATTCACTTCAGCTTGATGGCAGCTTCAGTTAATAGGTTTGTTCCAGCAAGCAATTCAGAACGCGTTCTGAACTAATACCGAACTTCTTTTGATGCATGCGCCAGTTCTGTATGGTATCAGAACTAGTTTGGAAGTTTACGTTGTTGGAATGTTTCTTGGCGGTGCGTCAATAAGAGCACAAGAGCACGTGAACACCTTGTTTCCATTAAGGCACGACTAATTTTATTATTTAATACCGTATTGACGTAGTGAGAATGTATAATATCAGAATCGAGTATTTTAGACTTCCCGCATCTTGCATAAAATTCTTATGTAAACTTGGCAACATTCGTTCACATACAAGCTGTGCTCTTTTCAAGAAGGTTACAGAAATTTCATGCATGCGCGGGAGAACATTCTTTCGCTGGCTGCTTATGACTCGTCAAGAGCACAAAGCGTTAAGTGAACAGTGAATCTATCCTACAGATGTCAGGTGCATCGATGCTATCGTTCACGTGCTATATCTCGAGGACGAAATTTAATAGTCTGTATTCTAGCCTGTAGGTGTCAGCATCTCACTGTCGGAACGTTTACTTTATGTGGATGTGTGTACAGTGCTGCTACGAGAGTGTAGTTTGTGAATTACTATACTTCAGTGTCGGCATAATAGCATAGTTTGGCTTTTAAACACGTGCTGGTATGAATTTAAGTATCTGTATGGTAGTGTATAATATTTAAGAATAATATTTACTGGCATGTATTTATAGTAATCAATCTTTGTGAATGGGATTACAATACTGGTATAGGCTATAGTGTATCAGTGTGTTGTGAATCAAAATATATTTCTGAACACACGCTTTTGTAAATAACAGCATTGTGGTATGTATTCATTTTTAACAAACGTAAACAATGAATTCTGTTCAAGTAATTTGGAACAGTAAAGAACTGGGTAAACTGGCTTACCAGGAAAAATTGGAAATAAAAAGACTGGGTTTCATTATTATTATTATTATTATTATTATTATTATTATTATTATTATTATTATTATTATTATTATTAGTTATTATTATATGTTGTTTTGAATTTATATACGGTTTTTTCGATAGTGAAACATTGGAATCATGACATTTTATATTAGACTAAACGTACGATTTCAAATTCTCTTTGATTTTGGAACATAAATTTGTGAACACACATAATATTTTATCACGAGCCGCCACTGTTCTTTTCACGGCCTTCGGAGTTTCTTCTCATATTAAAAATATATTCATCTTTCGAACTTAATTCTTCGTAAAATATATCACTATCACCTTCCAAATCACTCATAACAGACTATTTTTTTATTTTAACCTACTGAGTCTCGAAGCATTTTAACCGTAACTTCAGATTAAACCATCTGCGCATGCGTCAGTAGTTCAGAATTCCCAGTCCCTGCTCTTAATCGAAAACCAATTTCACTCGTTCCGAACGAGTCCTAAAGCATGTTGGAACAGGATACTGGCAGCAGCGGTTCCTCTATATGAGCAAAGGAGCACGTGAACACCTTAAAAACCAACAATAATCATACATATTACTGTATTAATATATTACATAGATTACTTTCCAATGTGCAATGACGTTCCTACATTTTCCGTCTCGAGAGAATGTCCCGTCCGTGTGTCGTGTGTCTTTAAATCTCCATTGGACAGATTGCCAGCAGCTCGCACAATTTTTCTCTAGCAGGGTGAAATAGCCTGAGGCGAGAATATTTTCTGGTATGTTATAATGGTTGCAATAGCTCTGCTCGCACAGGTCTTAACGTGCTAATGACAGAGAAACAGAGATGCTCCATCTCTCTTGGGACTGGCATCGTGTTCCTATCTCCCTCTTTCCTCATTTTCTCTCTTTACTCTTTCAAAATACCGTTACGCACGGGAGCTGATTCTGTTGTCTTTTGTTCAGCAAAGTAAGGCAAATACAAGCTGCACTGGTGTGTATTGAAAGTTGAAACAGTAGTACTTGAAGTTGGAGACGGACGTGTGTGAAATTGTGTGTTAAATTAAAAGAGGATTAAAACATTCTTCCGTAACACCATGACAGAAGACCGATTAAGTACATTGGCTATGTTGGCAGTGAAAAAAGAACTTGTTAACAATATTAGAGACTTCAATAATAAAGTTATTGATAAGTTTGCAGCTCTCAAAATTAGGCGCATGGAGTTTCTCTACAAATAAATCTAGATCTTCAACAACAGCAGTGAAGGTGAGTCCTATGAATTAATTTTACTCTACTCTTGTTTAATGGTTTTAATTTTGGTTTATATGCGTAGATTTGGTACATGCATATTATAGTCCCGTCGCTCTAATTTCCGGCAGCCAATCGCGTTGCAGGTCGGCTACATTTGAACGTGTGCATCTTGTGATTCACTGATTCAATTCGCTCGATAAATACTTAATATAATCGCCCGCCATTTTAGCTCTTTTGTTGGCGTTCGCAGAAAGCACACGAAGATGTTATTTGCCGCTCAATTATTTGCTGAATTACATTGCGTTTGATTTATTATCATAGGAGCTACAACATGACAATGTTTAACAGTGTGGCAAATAGATTCCTCGTATGGTAGCTCGGCAACGAAAGACCAAAAATGGCGCACGATACTACCTACCTAGACTTTATAGAGCCTTCACTTTCCTAGACGTAAGCAAAGAGGCGGAGTCACGCCGGAAATAACAGCGTCGGGACTATAGAACTCGTTTATCTCTGACATGTGACTCAGCTATACGAGAATATATCAGTGTGTTCATTACTCATATATTTTTTTTGTGAACACCCATCCAAGAAAGGCACGAGCCGCCACTGGAAACTGGGAATCGATTCTGAACCGTGCTGGAACAAACCTACTGTCTCATAACACCAGTCCTATTTTCCAGTTGTCACACTGAGTATTTTACAAACACTTCAGATATAAATAGAAGAATCAACAATACAAAATAAATATATATATAAAAATGAAAACAATATTTAACACGCAAGTTGTGACATCTAGCTACTCCTGGACTCAACAAACGAAAAGACACACATAACCTGTGAATGAGGATAATGCTCAGACTTCATGAGTGAGATTCTGTAAACACATCTGCCACTGCTGTGTCACTATCATTATGCGTAATTCCATGTGGCCGCAGATGATAGATGAGGTATTCTAATACATGCATTTGGCTGGGATTCACGTAATGGAAAGAAATGGCCGTGTCTGAACAACACTGCATACCCTGTAAATAAAATTATAAATTAGCAACGTAAGCTGAGTTTACGAGGTAAGATTGTACAAAATAATACGTATTGCAACAAGTTAATGTTAATGTGTTCAGTCATTTAGGATTCCAGTTAGGTAGGCCCTATCATACGAAAGTGGAGAGGTTTTCACATTAGTGTAATTAAATTTCAAGGAACAATAAACAAACAATCTATAAAGCTACCATTTTATTTGTCACTTCATATAGTGTAAGAAAAATATTCACAAACAAACCCCATTTAGTCGATTAGGGAAAACACGGGAATTTTACTGGAAGCAAGTAAAGAGATAGGTTTGGAAGTAAATCCCTAAAAGACAAAGTATATGATTATGTCTCGTGACGAGAATATTGTACGAAACGGAAATATAAAAATTGGAAATTTATCTTTTGAAGAGGTGGAGAAGTTCAAATATCTTGGAGCAACAGTAACAAATATAAATGATACTCGGGAGGAAATAAAACACAGAATAAATATGGGAAATGCCTGTTATTATTCTGTTGAGAAGCTTTTATCATCCAGTCTACTGTCCAAAAATCTGAAAGTTAGAATTTATAAAACAGTTATATTACCGGTTGTTCTTTATGGTTGTGAAACTTGGACTCTCACTTTGAGAGAGGAACATAGGTTAAGGGTGTTTGAGAATAAGGTGCTTAGGAAAATATTTGGGGCTAAAAGTTACAGGAGAATGGAGAAAGTTACACAACACAGAACTGCACACATTGTATTCTTCACCTGACATGATTAGGAACATTAAATCCAGACGTTTGAGATGGCCAGGGCATGTAGCACATATGGGCGAATCCAGAAATGCATATAGAGTGTTAGTTGGGAGGCCGGAGGGAAAAAGACCTTTGGGGAGGCCGAGACGTAGATGGGAAGATAATATTAAAATGGATTTGAGGGAGGTGGGATATGATGATAGAGACTGGATTAATCTTGCACAGGATAGGGACCAATGGCGGGCTTATGTGAGGGAAGCAATGAACCTCCGGGTCCTTAAAAGTAAGTAAGTAAGTAAGTAAGTAAGTATGATGATAGAGACTGGATTAATCTTGCACAGGATAGGGACCAATGGCGGGCTTATGTGAGGGAAGCAATGAACCTCCGGGTCCTTAAAAGTAAGTAAGTAAGTAAGTAAGTATGATGATAGAGACTGGATTAATCTTGCACAGGATAGGGACCAATGGCGGGCTTATGTGAGGGAAGCAATGAACCTCCGGGTTCCTTAAAAGTAAGTAAGTAACCCCATTTATTGTGATTCGACTGAAACGTCTATAACAGGGGTGGCCAACCTATTTTGAGCTTGGGCCAGTAAATTAATAGAAACTATTTAAAGGGCTACCTAACTAAATTGATGTTAACTATTTTGAATCTAAGCTAAGGTACCTATCTATAAGTTTTAGTAGATTATTCAGATAAGTGTTTTTTTAAAAACATTATTTTTTAAAAGTAATTCAATTATCATTATTCACTTTTTTATTTTGAAAGACCATCACATAATTATTCAATCTTTTTTTTACATGACTTGTCATAAAATACTTCTTACAGTATTTAACAAGAACAGTCCAATGAATTTTGAAGATCTGCAATGTTAATGTGATTTTTGAACTTGTTTTACATTTAACAATTATTTCTCAATATTAGGTGCAATTTTTGAAGTGCACAGAAAAAGAAGATTAGCAAGATGTGCGTCTGTAATTTATTCTTAATAATATTCATGGCAGAAAAAGTTTGCTCACAAATGTGGAGCCTTAGCTAAGCAAGATCGTGAAGTTCAGGACACTGGTCTATGGGGACATATTTTCAAAACACAATGAAAGTACGATCAGTGGCTGATCTACAATGTTATTTAAATTGAGCACAAACTGTTGAGTGGTTTTGGATTTCTATTAATTCAGTCTGCAAGGATGGGGAGTATTGATGAATCTGAGACTCTGAAAAACAAAATGGATTTATGAATAAATCTATGTTAGTATTTTCAAATTTGAAATAGGAAAATCGAGTTGAGAATGTCTCACACAAAGATGTAAGAGTTGCTTTGTATTTTAAGTGATCCAGAATAAAGTCACTGCATGTGATACTGGTACAAGACAGAAAAAATTGTAACATTTTGACATGAAAGCTTTACTCTGATGTCAATCGTGGTACCATGGAAACAGAAATGTTATTTGAACTCTGAGCCTCATGGTTTTCTATGCAATCCGTCTCGCTCCATTCTCTCTTTAATATACCTCGTTGTTTTCCAAACAATAGTCATGGGAATATTGGGTATATGGGCTATGTATATACGTCAAATATCATATAAAATACACTACAGTGTTAAAGGAAGTAAATGTTGTATTTTATTATTCCAAATACAGTATAGTCGTTTCATGCAATCATTGAGTTTCTTAAATCTTCTGTCATTTTCTTTTCAATCTGGACCCATTACTTCTTTTAGCAAGAATGATATTTCATGTACATCACTCATGGAAGAAATAATTTACAAATACTAAATACAAATAAAATTCTAATAAATATTAATTTTCTAGTTCTACAGTCTGTAGGAGAAAGATTTGATCCGATGCTGTGAATTGAGCCTCGGCATAGCCCAATGGTTAGAGCACCCAGTATGTAGAACGGGGTGTCTCTGGTTCGATCCTAGGTGCCGGAGTGAATTTTCCTCCAATAATAACAAATAAAATTCGTTTACTAATTAAGAAGTTTCTGCAGATGGACTGGCAAAAGGGATAAACACGCAAATGGTCTAGATTTTTACAGCATCACAAAATTTTCGCACAATGAGAGAGTAAAAAAAAACCATGAAAATAAAGGTAAGCAAACTTTTGTAGCCTAGTTTCTTTTATTACTGCATAACAGTAAAATCTGGGTCTTTAAAAAAAAAACAAAGAACACACTATTAGATAACAAACCAAGAAATAACAATATAATATTAAATATCACACCCATTCTCGACAACATTCGGGTAATAAGACACAAGAAAAATTGGAAATTGGATTCATCATCATCATCATCAAGAACAATGACGACAGCAGCAGCAATAAAAAGCTACCTCACCACCACTAGGTGAGTACCTACGAGGGTTTATTAAGTATTGATATATACAGAGGAAAAGGATAGAGCAAATGATCTCCTAGGCAGAAGCAATAAGAAGACACTGTAGTAATGCAACTTACGTCTTAATTGGTTGATCTGAAGACAATACTAGATTATTCTTACATGGATTACAACATTATGTTATTAAGAACTCACCGTTTTGAGTGGATAGTAGATGAAATTCCAGTACCAAAAACTGTCTTTCATTTCTCCAGGAATTATGTATTTTTCTGGCGTGAAGTGAAAGAACCTCCCTCGTCCATGTGAGTCACGAGTGTCCACTGATTTTACCCCCACATTTTGCAAACATTGGCCTGAAATGCATTCCACATGCATTAGCACATGCTATAATGATACCTGACACTTTAAGAAATTTGTAATTTTTATATTAAAATCATTTTCAACGTAAGAAAGGTGAAAGCTCAAATATTATTGAGTGTATTAACACTTGCTACATTAATACCTAACACTTTTAACAAATTTGTAATTCTTATATTAAAATCAACGTAAGAAAGGTGATAGCTGAAATAATTGAAAGTGTATTAACACTTGCTATATTGAAACCTAATACTTTTAACAAATTTGTAATTTTTATATTAAAATCAACGTAAGAAAGGCGATAGCTGAAATAATTGAAAGTGTATTAACACTTGCTATATTGAAACCTAATACTTTTAACAAATTTGTAATTTTTATATTAAAATCAACGTAAGAAAGGCGATAGCTGAAATAATTGAAAGTATATTAGCACTTGCTATATTGAAACCTAATACTTTTAACAAATTTGTAATTTTTATATTAAAATCAACGTAAGAAAGGTGATAGCTCAAATAATTGAAAGTATATTAACACTTGCTATATTGAAACCTAATACTTTTAACAAATTTGTAATTTTTATATTAAATCAACGTAAGAAATGGGATAGCTGAAATAATTGAAAGTGTATTAACACTTGCTATATTGAAACCTAATACTTTTAACAAATTTGTAATTTTTATATTAAAATCTACGTAAGAAATGTGATAGCTGAAATAATTGAAAGTGTATTAACACTTGCTATATTGAAACCTAATACTTTTAACAAATTTGTAATTTTTATATTAAAATCAATGTAAGAAATGTGATAGCTGAAATAATTGAAAGTGTATTAACACTTGCTATATTGAAACCTAATACTTTTAACAAATTTGTAATTTTTATATTAAAATCAACGTAAGAAAGGTGATACCTGAAATAATTGAAAGTGTATTAACACTTGCTATATTGAAACCTAATACTTTTAACAAATTTGTAATTTTTATATTAAAATCAACGTAAGAAAGGTGATACCTGAAATAATTGAAAGTGTATTAACACTTGCTATATTGAAACCTAATACTTTTAACAAATTTGTAATTTTTATATTAAAATCAACGTAAGAAAGGTGATAGCTCAAATAATTGAAAGTATATTAACACCTGCTATATTGAAACCTAATACTTTTAACAAATTTGTAATTTTTATATTAAAATCAACGTAAGAAAGGTGATAGCTAAAATAATTGAAAGTGTATTAACACTTGCTATACTGAAACCTAATACTTTTAACAAATTTGTAATTTTTATATTAAAATCAACGTAAGAAAGGTGATAGCTGAAATAATTGAAAGTGTATTAACACTTGCTATACTGAAACCTAATACTTTTAACAAATTTGTAATTTTTATATTAAAATCAACGTAAGAAAGATGATAGCTGAAATAATTGAAAGTGTATTAACACTTGCTATATTGAAACCTAATACTTTTAACAAATTTGTAATTTTTATATTAAAAACAACGTAAGAAAGGTGATAGATGAAATAATTGAAAGTGTATTAACACTTGCTATATTGAAACCTAATACCTTTAACAAATTTGTAATTTTTATATTAAAATCAACGTAAGAAAGGTGATAGCTCAAATAATTGAAAGTGTATTAACACTTGCTATATTGAAACCTAATACTGTTAACAAATTTGTAATTTTTATATTAAATCAACGTAAGAAAGGTGATACCTGAAATAATTGAAAGTGTATTAACACTTGCTATATTGAAACCTAATACTTTTAACAAATTTGTAATTTTTATATTAAAAACAACGTAAGAAAGGTGATAGATGAAATAATTGAAAGTGTATTAACACTTGCTATATTGAAACCTAATACCTTTAACAAATTTGTAATTTTTATATTAAAATCAACGTAAGAAAGGTGATAGCTCAAATAATTGAAAGTGTATTAACACTTGCTATATTGAAACCTAATACTGTTAACAAATTTGTAATTTTTATATTAAATCAACGTAAGAAAGGTGATACCTGAAATAATTGAAAGTGTATTAACACTTGCTATATTGAAACCTAATACTTTTAACAAATTTGTAATTTTTATATTAAAATCAACGTAAGAAAGGTGATAGCTCAAATAATTGAAAGTATATTAACACTTGCTATATTGAAACCTAATACTTTTAACAAATTTGTAATTTTTATATTGTAATTTTTATATTAAAATCAACGTAAGAAAGGTGATACCTGAAATAATTGAAAGTGTATTAACACTTGCTATACTGAAACCTAATACTTTTAACAAATTTGTAATTTTTATATTAAAAACAACGTAAGAAAGGTGATAGATGAAATAATTGAAAGTGTATTAACACTTGCTATATTGAAACCTAATACCTTTAACAAATTTGTAATTTTTATATTAAAATCAACGTAAGAAAGGTGATAGCTCAAATAATTGAAAGTGTATTAACACTTGCTATATTGAAACCTAATACTGTTAACAAATTTGTAATTTT
This sequence comes from Periplaneta americana, assembly GCF_040183065.1. NCBI lineage: Eukaryota > Metazoa > Arthropoda > Insecta > Blattodea > Blattidae > Periplaneta > Periplaneta americana. The sequence goes on from NC_091120.1 coordinate 197,543,121, forward strand.
TATATTAAATCAACGTAAGAAAGGTGATACCTGAAATAATTGAAAGTGTATTAACACTTGCTATATTGAAACCTAATACTTTTAACAAATTTGTAATTTTTATATTAAAATCAACGTAAGAAAGGTGATAGCTCAAATAATTGAAAGTATATTAACACTTGCTATATTGAAACCTAATACTTTTAACAAATTTGTAATTTTTATATTAAAATCAACGTAAGAAAGGTGATAGCTCAAATAATTGAAAGTATATTAGCACTTGCTATATTGAAACCTAATACTTTTAACAAATTTGTAATTTTTATATTGTAATTTTTATATTAAAATCAACGTAAGAAAGGTGATACCTGAAATAATTGAAAGTGTATTAACACTTGCTATATTGAAACCTAATACTTTTAACAAATTTGTAATTTTTATATTAAAATCAACGTAAGAAAGGTGATACCTGAAATAATTGAAAGTGTATTAACACTTGCTATATTGAAACCTAATACTTTTAACAAATTTGTAATTTTTATATTAAAATCAACGTAAGAAAGGTGATAGCTCAAATAATTGAAAGTATATTAACACCTGCTATATTGAAACCTAATACTTTTAACAAATTTGTAATTTTTATATTAAAATCTACGTAAGAAATGTGATAGCTGAAATAATTGAAAGTGTATTAACACTTGCTATATTGAAACCTAATACTTTTAACAAATTTGTAATTTTTATATTAAATCAACGTAAGAAATGTGATAGCTGAAATAATTGAAAGTGTATTAACACTTGCTATATTGAAACCTAATACTTTTAACAAATTTGTAATTTTTATATTAAAATCAACGTAAGAAAGGTGATAGCTGAAATAATTGAAAGTGTTAACCTATTCCGATATTTTATTAAATTTGTAATTATTATATTAAAAAATTTGTAATTTTTAAATAATTGAAAGTGTTAACCTATTCTGATATTTAATATAATTAATTACTTATTGTGTATATTGTGTTAGTAAATATAAATAACATAATAAAATTTTCTTTGTGTGTGTTCAGAGGTTTTATTTCAGATTTAAAATTTTTCCATCATTTTATTGGTGTATTCGGTAGCAGCGCAATAAACATTACGGCATTTTGAGATTAAGACTTTGGTTATATGCCGCTTTCACTTTCACTTTTGTTTTTAATTCTCCAGCATCTATTAGTGCTTTCTGGTTGTGCTAACTGATAGCATCACTTTGTCAACAATGTGTTCAGGTTCCTGCCCAGCAACAGTCCTGATATGAAGATTGGTTAATTAATGAAACTCACCCATTTCTAAATCTTCTGGGTGATTGTCTTCCTGCTGACACTTGTCCTTGTCAGGCAGCCCCTGCTCCACAACAAGCTTCAGTGCCTCTCGGCTGAGAACGTAGCCTGCCCCTCCACTCATATAGCCATTCTTCACATACCTCTTGTACCGCAGACCGAAGTACAGGGGCTTTGAGGTATTGTAACCAGACAGCAGGTAACGGAGGTTCTCCACTATTGTGTACCTGGACAGTATTAAAAATGTCAACTCTCTTAAAGTTTCTCTGTGTACATAAGTATCAAGGCCAAATGACTATTGTACGGCATAATAACAGTTTTGACGCGTCAACTGAGCAAGAAAGACCAGAAAAATAAGGTCAGTGAGAGAGGTAAACAAAGGAGACGTTTGAACTCGTCAAGGAGGGGAAGTGAAGAAGATGGGAGCAAGCCTTCAACTAACGGTGTTTTTAAGAGGTAATCAAGGACAGAAGAATAAATTATAGTTTAAGAAATGGGTGTTTAAAAAAGGAAGGTATAAAGAGAAAGACAAAAAACAACGACGCAGAATCAAATAGTATGGGTTTTTCCAGTCAAATCACTTATCATTAATACAGATATTGAACCTTTATGTTGTTACATGAAGTGGTATTTACAAGTTTTGACGAACGTTTTCACCATTAACTATGGCATCTTCAGGTCACAATAAAAGAGAATAAAAAACATATAATGAACACTTAAAATTCAGATAAACACAATCGTTAAAAGGTTAAAAACTTTTTTAACAGGTCTGGTAGGCAATCTAAGCATATGCCATTAAAATTACATGTAGTATAAAGTAAACATCATGAAAACATGGAATGGGCAAAAATCACTGTACTAACTGATACGTGTACATAAATCTGGATGAAGGCATAACATTCTTGAAATACATGTAGGTGCAGTTCACAAAATGATGAAAACATGCTACAATATGTAGGTCGCTCATGCTGCTGTTTATGGGCGTTTGAAATTATAACCAAAATGGTTGAAGAGAGGCTGACGTGAGTCCATTGGTGCAGCAGCACCTACATGTATTTCAAGAATGTTACGCCTTCATCCAGATTTATATACACGTATCAGTTAGTACAGTGATTTTTGCCCATTCCATGTTTTCATGATGTTTACTTTATACTACATGTAATTTTAATGGCATATGCTTAGATTGCCTACCAGACCTGTTAAAAAAGTTTTTAACCTTTTAACGATTGTGTTTATCTGAATTTTAAGTGTTCATTATATGTTTTTTATTCTCTTTTATTATGACCTGAAGATGCCATAGTTAACGGTGAAAACGTTCGTCAAAACTTGTAAATACCACTTCATGTAACAACATAAAGGTTCAATATCTGTATTAATGATAAGTGATTTGACTGGAAAAACCTATACTATTTGATTGATACTACACTTATCGGAACCAACATGCCTTTAAAATTGTTAAAAAAAAATGACGCAAAAGACAAGGGCACAAAATGCACCAGTGAGGAAGAATAAATAGTGGGTAAGGAATGGTGATGTCATAATATTAAATGTAAAGTGAAAACAGGGTAGCAGATATATGAAAGGTGACAGCATAAGGAAATCAAAATGTGTTAGTCAAGGGTAAGGAACAAAAGTAGTGTAGAAAAAAATATAGTGAAAGTGTTCAGAAGATAAGGAGTGTATGAACAAAGGAAAAGTTTAGTAGAGCATGACTGACAGACGGACATTATTGAAAGTGATGTGGGTGATTGAATAGGGAATGGAGAAGGTGCTGTTGTGGGGAGATGAGTTAGGTAAAAATAGGTTATGATGAAGGATGAGTGGAACGGAGAAAAATTCTCTCCGGCTACTGGAACTTTTCTTAGTAACTTACCAGTACGTATATTTTTCCTGGTAAGATAAGATGATATTGCAAAGATTATCATACACTTACGTGTCATCATCTGCCTTGAAGAACCAATCGACATCGTGTAGGTGATGATGGTATATATATTTCATGGCTTCCTTTGTTTTTCCCCATAGAAAATCATACCCTTCCTTTACAGGCAATTTCACTGTTGGGATGGAATCGTCTGCGTGAAAGAAAAATGAATGAGAAGATTAATATATAAACACATCACGAATGGATGTAGAAGAAATTTATAAATTGAATTTGATAGATACACTAATCTAAGCTAAGTTAAGCTAACTAACTTAAATTTACAACAGCAGGAAATAGACAAATGATAGAAAATGAAATCATTCTTAAATGAAAAAATGCTTACATGAAATAAAATTCTGCCTTCTGAAGACGTACATATTTTTTGATTACATACTTTACTACCTTACATATTATATTATTTCAACAATTAATTCTGTTATTGTGTTTTTCTTTAAGCATCTTTGTAAAGTTATAACAAGAAATAAAATTAAGTTCTGCTATTGTATTGTATTGTATTTATTAACATTCCATGGTATTCATACATTGCTTACAGCTAGAATATGGAACAAGTCAAAAAACTTAATGCTATTATAAAGTCTTAATTTATAGTCACAGTCTAGATGAAATATATATAGACGTGATTTACAATATAGTCTACTAGTACAACACAAAGTTTTAGTATCAATTTCAAGAAGTGTTATTGAATGTCATGAATTCACATACAGAATAGAAGGCGTGAGAAATTAGGTACTTCTTTAATCTGGCCCTAAATAATTTTATGTTTAGAGTTTCATTTTTTATATCGATAGGGAGGCTATTAAAAATTGTTACTGCCATATAACGCACTCCTTTTTGATAGCATGATAGACTTGCCGATGGAGTATGAAAGTCATTTTTTGACGTGTACTTATGCTATGAACTGTTGAATTAGTTACAAAGTTTTCACGATTACATACGAGAAAGATTATTAATGAAAATATATACTGACAAGCCATGGGCATTATTTGTAGTTTTTTGAAAATAGTCCTACACGATTCCCTAGATTTGGCACCTACTATTATTCTAATTACTCTTTTTTGTAATAGAAATATATTGTTACTATCTGTGGAATTTCCCCAGAATATTATTCCAAAACTCATTACCGAGTGGAAGTATGCAAAGTATATTGTTTTTAAGATATTGATATTTACTATCTTTTGCATAGATCTAATAGCAAAACAAATTGAATTTAGTTTGGGGGTAATTTCTTTAATATGATTTTTCCAATTTAACACAGTATCGATTTTTAAGCCAAGAAATTTGGTTGTTGTTGTTTCTAATAGGGTTCTATTATTAATTACTGCCCTAGAAATTTGCGACGTTGAATTTGGACAGGATTTAAATTGAATTATGTTAGTTTTGTTACAATTTAATACCAATTTATTGACTGAGAACCAGTCACATATTTTGAAGAGAATTTCCTCTGTTGAAGATTGGAATGTGTTGGAGTTATTGGCTGTATTGTGTTTTATCTACTCTATTGGCATTTCTGTTTATAGTTTATTCCTTTAAGTAACTTTATAAAGTTATAATAAGAAATAAAATACCGATAGGTCAAACTCAAGAATCTGGTTCTACATATAACCAGCTAGTACACTCTACATAATATAACTAAGGCAATGGTCGCAAAGATTACGTCATATAAAATGCAGCCCACAATACACAGCAAAGGGTAAGGTGGGAGGAGGAGGATACCCGAACTGTTTAATGTTGATTGAACAAGTGATGACTAAGGAGAGGGCGATCACTCCTGCTTATATATTAAGGGGTTGACTTGCGAGTCGTGAAATGCCGACCACTGAACTCAGAAAAAGAAGTGTCTACTTACCAGCATGTGCACTCATAAACAGCAAAATATTGCATCTTTTCCCCCAGGTGACCTTCACATGGCGAGCCTTATGAAAAGTTTTCGGACTAGTCAAGATCGTACATAGGACTCGAACCTTCCTCGCTATTTTCTCTGCTACTACATTTTCACCTGTGAATAACAATATTAATTAGGGTTGGACGGGGTAAAATGAGACACACAAAAAGTAGGGTAGACAGAATATTTCCTTAGAATATTAAAAGTGATGTAGAAATGTATAATAATAATAATAATAATAATAATAATAATAATAATAATAATAATAATACAACAGCACAAGGCCAATTACAGTTTTGCACGATACAAAACAGAACAAAACAACAAATGATGATGAGAATGAATGATAGAAAATGGCAATGAGATGAAATACAAACAATATAATGGTCTACATCAATCATTGATCAAATAATAATTATAAAATTATAAAATTAGTACAATGAGAATTGAAATAATGGAATGGTCTACATGAATCAATAGACCAAATGCAAGAAATATATAGACAAATAATTATTAAAATTAGATCAGTGAGTTAAAATTCAAAGATATACTACACATTAAATGGATCCAAGTTGAATCCATGCAAATTAGCAACACAATAATAATAATAATAATAATAATAATAATAATAATAATAATAATAATAATATTAAACTGCCCCCCATTGAGGGTAGCCCTTACGGACTCAGTATATCCTCAAAAAAAATTATTATACATATGTAAACATAGATATTAAATTTTAAAGAAGAAAACAAAGAAAAGGGAGTGAAAAATTACAATTGCTATTAATGTGGCACCATGTGATTAATTAGGATTTGGCAGGATTTTTTAACACAATTATCATAATGTCATCCCTCAGAGATGTTGGCAGAGCAAACTGCCGTCAAAATTCTTCGAAAAAAGCTGGTATAGTCCCTCGAGCACCTATGAGCAAGCCGAATACCTCAACGTGAATTAAGGCATATTTCAGCTTGAAATAGTTGACTGTAGGCTCATAGATCGACTTCTTCTCAAGGTGGACCTCGGCTGACTGATAACATTCTACTTCAAAACGTATCGTGGGGTCCACAATGATGCCCTGTTTAGTGTACGCTAAAATATCTACTCTTCTCGTTGACCCATTTTCAGCTAGACAGGAGATTTCTTCTTCTACTATCCAGCCCTTATTTCTTCATGCGGCAGCAATTTTGGATATTACAAGATGATGTCTAAAGTTTCCCAAGAGCAATCCCTGTTCACAAAATCCTAAGACTGTGCTAAAGTTTTAATTCATAGTTCCGTGAGTTCGCAAATGTAAGCAGCAACTAGTGGGGAGACTAGCTGCAGGTCTGCTGAGAGGAAGACTGGGAATTTTCGCTGGGGCTCTGCCTTTCTGTCTCTCTCATATATATATATATATATATATATATATATATATATATATATATATATATATATTCGCGTAATCGGTATAGCACTGGCTTTCTGTGTCCGAGGTTGCAATGGCATTTAAGTGTCCTTAAATGCGACAAGCTCATGTAAGTAGATTTACTGACATGTAAAAGAACTCCTGCGGGACAAAATTTTTGCACACTGATATAAACTCGGCAGTTGAGAGCGTCGTTAAATAAAACATAATTTAATTTATATATCAGTGACGAAACTCTTACGAGACTTTTGAGACATAGCCTACCCAAAAAATGTGAGTTATTAATCCAAGTAACAGTAGGCCTATAGGTTTGTAATAACGAGTATCATAACACTTGGTTGCACTCCAGTCCTTCCATATATTAAGTTCTTTATTGATAATCATTCCAGAATGCAGAGTTCATTGCGAGACTTGCAGCGGAAGCCTCTAATTATTATTATTGTTATTATTATTGTTATTGTTATTATTATTGTTATTATTATTATTATTATTATTATTATGATCATCATTATCAGTATTTTTCTTCTCGAGCAAAAGGTGGTGGAATTATGTGTAGAATTATTATAGTGAACAGAGAGATGATTATTGTCCAGTGCAAGAAAATTTTGTCAATAATTGATTAAATGGCTATCTTATTCGTGTTAATTGTGTAAGCATGTGCGGCTTACAGCTGTTTCGGTGCTTCTTCACACCATCCTCAGAGCCTACTAGATCTCGGCGTCATCTCGAACTTCGCTGCCTGTTGTGTGAGTGCATTCGATTGTTGAAAAGTGTTGAAATGTGGTGTCAAATAGTGTATGTGTTGAGAATTTGATCAGGGTGTGTTTTAGTGTGTCTATATTTCATATTGTTCTAGTGTGTTGAGTTTTTGGGTTGTATGTGTAGGATTTCCATGTCTGTGTTTATGTTATTGTATGTATGGTTAGCATTAGTTATGTGTTCGGCATAAGTACATGTACTGTGTCCTCTGGTTATTGCTTTAATGTGTTCTTTGTATCGAGTTTGGAATGATCTGCCTGTCTGTTCAATGTAGAAACTGTCGCAAGTATTGCATGTGAGTTTGTATACGCCTGTGTGGTCGTATTTATTTGTTTTTGTTGTTTGTGTGTTGAGATGTCTTTGTAGTGTGTTTTCTGTTCTGTATGCTATGTTGTATTTCTGTTTTCTGAATGAGGATGCGATCTTGTGTGTGTTTTTGTTTTCGTATGTTAGTGTGATGTATTTCTTGTGTTCTTGTGTTTGTGTTGTGTTTTGGTGTTTGTTGAGTTTTTGTCGTTTTTAACTCCCTTTTGTCCAACTTCAAGACTTTCAAGGTCTAAGCAGAGTTAAAAGAAAAATTATGTTAAAACATAATTCTTAACACATTTCTCGGTTCCAAGAAGAAAAATACAACAAACGACGTTCCTGATTGTTATTGTTACTGTTCTTGTTATAGGTTCTTGCATCTACATTCAACTTGAAGTTTACTGCTGTTTCATCATTTACTGTAATTCCAACCAGATTACTAATACTAAAAGAATTATGTTAGTATTTTGTTTAATTTCAACTCTCATAAACCTAAACAAACCTTTATACTAGCCTTTATGATATGGTTCATCAGGACTGTGGCTTCCAAACAGTTCAACAGTAGGCCATCCCTCCTCTTCTCTAAGGTAATTGAACGAAAGCACCAACCTGCAAGACAATAATAGTTATTTACGATAAGAGTACCGTAACGTTTCATATTACAATACGAGATTGGAAGGTTATCAAACGAAGCCACAGGCAGTTTTATCCACTTTCATAAAAAATTAATTTTTTAATAAAAATAAGTCTAAACGTATTATTTTTATGTTTCTTCCCGTGAGAGGCGATTCGTTTATGTTTATTTTATTTGTTTATTAGTTTTGAACACGATAGGTTTTTGTTTATAACAGAAGAACAGCAGTACTAGGAGAAATAAACAAACATTGTTAAAATGAGTTCAAACGAAAATTCAGAAACTGAAAATGTTGCAAATTCTGCAATTTAATGTGTAGTACCATCAAAAACTCGCAAAAATGTCATAACTGATAACCCATTTTCGCACTTTCGACTATTCAGTCTTCTGTAGCATCGTCAACAAATCCAGATTAATGCTAGAACATCACATTTAAGAAATCGTCAATTGTTATATTGTAAAAAACCAAACACTTCATCACATAAAAATTCACCAGTGTTAAAAATGTGTTCAAATTTCAATGAAATATGTAAAACATGGGATCTAGATTTCTGCATTTCTTACATGGAATACAAACATTTTCTTATTAATATACTGAAGGTAGTTGATTTTATATAATATTGCTATTTGTTATTCTGTAATTTGCCAATTATAGCTACATTTTACATTTTTGGTTATGATATCTATACTTAACTATTTTCCATTTATTTTATTTTGTACTAGCCGTACCTGTGCGCTCCGCTGCACCCGTTAGAAATAAATATAAAGTAATTACATAATTAAAATAGGACATTTGATCCAGGGAACATTCGTGTTTGATAGAAGGATAAATCGTTTATTATGTTATTTAATTTAAATTGTATTAAAAAAAATTAAAATGCGACCATTTTGACCCAGAGCCCACTCATTTGGTCATAAAAATTATTTTAGGAAATACAGGAAACGAATGTACAAAATAGCCTATCAGGTTTTCTGTGCATAAGAAGCTATTTTAATCTTACCTGTCCTCGATTCACTCAGAAGTTACTGTAATAACATTATAGCATTATGTCCATCTAGAGAAACTACACTTTCCAATGGTGAATTAATAATTAATTATACAAATCGGTTAATTTAGCTTCCGATATTACTTCATACAAACACAGAAACATTGTCTGTAGGCTATTTTCATAGCTTTCGAGTGTTGCTGTCCAAGGCCCCTTATAGACGAAGTCATTTGTTTTTTATTTCATTACACCGCCTTAGATGGCGTTGTTATTGTCATTTTGAAATTCATTTATCTCATTAAATATCAGTCCTATCAAAATTTTGCAAAGCATAAAACTTATCGGAAATTATTTTTAAAGAAACTTTTGTTACGTAATATTTTTCATGAAAATTAATAATAAGAGAGATATTTCGATTTATTTCATTCAAGCCCCCTTATAACCCCCCTTTTAAATAAAATATTTTGAATGCCATATAGCCTAAATTCTAAGTTACAACGAACTTAATTTATATTCTAATTTTCATATAAATCGGTTCAGCCATTATTGCGTGAAAAGGTAACAAAGATCCAGACAGACAGACAGACATACAAACAAACATTTCAAAAAAGCGATTTTCGGTTTCAGGGTGGTTAATTATATATGTTAGGACCAATTATTTTTGGAAAATCGAAAATTACCAGAAAAATTTCGTCTACAGATTTATTATTAGTATAGATTTTTCATTTATATCTATATCTGTGTCTTTTATTTAGGTAGTATCTATTTGTCTGTTCTTTTTTTTTTTTTTTCCCTTTTCTCATTTTTCATTTTAATTTGTATTTACACTTGTATCCTGCATTTGTATCTGTTTCATCTCTTTTTTCATGTTATATGCAATTCTATGTTTTTTCTAAACGCATATATCTGTACTGTCTATTGTAATTGGGGCTTTGCCCTGTTATAGGCATAAATAAAAAAATAAATAAATAAATAAATAAAATTCCAGGAATTAATACAACAAAATTGTGAATGTATTGTTGTTAATGTTTATATAAAATAAAATCAATTCCATTTGATTTAATTTAATGTGTGGTTCACATTACGCAACAAGTTAGGTAAAGCAATATCATTACCTAACTAGTTGCGTACCAGTAATGAATGTGTTTACAACTATTGTATGCCACCAAGACGAGATTTTTCATACAGCTGTTTTTTTATTATTATTGAAGAAATGGTAATATTCCCTTAACTTTAATGTCAATCTTATATAAGATGTTTTGATAATTCAAAGGTTATTGGAGGAGAGTTGCTCATCAGAAAAGAAGAGAGACTGCTAGACTTATTAGAATTATCTTGTGATTCGAGCTTAAAAATCGAGTTTCCTGCAATGTCCCTGTTGTAATCTCAGTTGCACGCTCCAACCGTATATCCCAATGACTTCCACACTGCAATACAGCACTTAATGTGACTTGTATTAGCATACTTTTATAAGAGTACATTTTCTGCTGTGTTCTTCTTGAAGAACAAATATAAAGTAAACTTTGCGTTGAGGTAAGCTTATGACTTAATTCAATTCAATTCAATTCAATACAATTTATTTGGCCATTAGACATACAGTTTTAGGCTTCGTCAGAATACATTGAAAACACATATAAATATATTTAAAAAAACACTAATAAAAGAAACAGTAAAATTTAAGTAATTAGAGCGATCGGTTTGGAAGTAAATCCCGAAAAGACAAAGTATATGATTATGTCTTGTGACCAGAATATTGTACGAAATGGAAATATAAAAATTGGAGATTTATCCTTCGAAGAGGTGGAAAAATTCAAATATCTTGGAGCAACAGTAACAAATATAAATGACACTCGGGAGGAAATTAAACTCAGAATAAATATGGGAAATGCGTGTTATTATTCGGTTGAGAAGCTCTTATCATCCAGTCTGCTGTCGAAAAATCTGAAAGTTAGAATTTATAAAACAGTTATATTACCGGTTCTTTTGTATGGTTGTGAAACTTGGACTCTCACTCTGAGAGAGGAACATAGGTTCAGGATGTTTGAGAATAAGGTGCTTAGGAAAATATTTGGGGCTAAGCGGGATGAAGTTACAGGAGAATGGAGAAAGTTACACAACACAGAACTGCACGCATTGTATTCTTCACCTGACATAATTAGGAACATTAAATCCAGACGTTTGAGATGGGCAGGGCATGTAGCACGTATGGGCGAATCCAGAAATGCATATAGAGTGTTAGTTGGGAGACCGGAGGGAAAAAGACCTTTAGGGAGGCCGAGACGTAGATGGGAGGATAATATTAAAATGGATTTGAGGGAGGTGGGATATGATGATAGAGACTGGATTAATCTTGCACAGGATAGGGACCGCTGGCGGGCTTATGTGAGGGCGGCAATGAACCTTCGGGTTCCTTAAAAGCCATTTGTAAGTAAGTAAGTAAGTATGTATGTATGTATGTATTTATTAGCCATCAGAATACAAGGATTCATGGCATCGTCAGATAACATTACATGTTAATATAATAGTAATGTAAACAAATACAATAGTAATGACAACAATTATAATTACAACATAATAATAATCACTTTCTAACATTGTATATTTTATTATAATGACAATCTTGGCAGTTTGTGCTTCTATCAGGTACATGAAGAGGAAGGTAAGGAGCAGTAAACAGGGAAAACAACAGCAATCAATAACAGTATATAAAATAGAGATTGTTACATTTCCTGTTCAAGATTTAAATTTAGGTACTCGTTTATGCTCAGTGGCATGTGCTTCAACAGTATATTTTTTACCGATTTCTTGAAAATTTTTTGGGTACACTTCCTGATATGTAAGGGGAGCTTGTATAATTTACAACCATTATGAGATATACTGTTAAGACTTCTGGTAAGCTTGTGGTATTTTAAATGCATATACTGGAAGTTCTAGTGTTGTAGTCATGGTATTCAGAGTTTAGTATAAACTGTTTTGCATTCTGATAGATGTAACAAACTGTTTCTAGTACGTAGATACAGGTAGTCTATTGAGCTCTTTAAAAATGCCTCTGCTCTCAGTCCGTATTGGAACTTGTTTCATGATTTTTATTATTCTCTTCTGCAATTTTAGTATCTGTAAGGATTTTGATGATGAGCCCCAAATGATTATGCCATATGCAATAACTGAGTGTACATAACCATAGTATATTGACAATAGAAGCTTCAGGGGCGATATTTTGGTTAAGATACGTAAGACATAACATAATCTGGACAATTTTTCATTCAAGAGTTGTACATGATATTCCCATGTTAGATTTGAGTCAATGTACAATGTATGCCTAGGAACTTTGTATAACTTTCTTCCTTCAAAATGAATGAATGAAAACAATGAAAACATGAAATAATTTGAAACTTTTAAATTGAAGAAAACTAACTAAATTGCAATTAAACTTACCAGTATTTATTAAAATACAATTTCATACAAATTTGTGTTGAAAAACTCAGCAACAGAATAAAAAGGATTATTTAATAACCAATTGTAAAATCTAGTTTTGAAGCTATTGATTGGTAATTTATAATATTGACTTGGGAGCTTATTATATAATTTCATCCCCATAATTAAAAAGTTTGTGTTGCTCTTGTGTAATCTTAGAAAATAGAGTATCTACAATTGAGCCAGATTTCACAAAGTAACATCAACCATCCCATTGATAACCTTATGCTAAGACTAAAGAACTGGTTTCATATTTCACAACAAACACAACATGATATAACGTAAAATAACTTTATATTTATGTATTTTCAGATTATATTCAAAAGGTAAAACTGAAATTTAGTATGCTGTCAATTAATTAAGGAAGTTTAATTCACTGTTTTATGCAATTTTTTTTATGAGTAGTGTTAGAATTTTGCCTTTTTGCCTATTTCATTTATCGCATGGTTTCATAGAATATTAATAGATAAACATACAGAGCGTTCGCCTACGGGTGGGACCAGGAAAGCGGCCTGCCTGCGGTGTCACTTGCGGGAATCGTCTATCCTTAAGCTTCCGCTTTCTATACTATATTCTGCAGGGTTTTAATTTTAAAAGTTTAGCAGCAGTAAGGACTGATGTTTTTGAAACACTAATTTCCTGTGAAACACGTCTTAGAGATTTATTAGGAAAGCGTATAAATGATGCACTGATTTCATCAATTTTTTCTTCTGTCAATACTCTTTGTTTTCGCTTAGGAATTGTAGCATTTATCGACCCTGTTGTCCTTAATTTGTTAACAAGACGTCTAACAGTTTCTCTACCCTGAATTGGAGCAGCCGGATATTTCACTTCAAATTGCCTACGCACCTCTCTACATGACTCTGTTTTCACATATGCATCATACATAAAAACTCTTTGTTCAAGCGTGGATTTTGCATTTTGCATTGTTAACAAAGTTTACACACGCTGAATATTTAAGCAACTGTGTCAAGAAACTGCACTGTACGTGTTAAATACTGCAACATCTGGCTCACAACTGATAACTTGTCGAACTTGATGTTCTTGATTGCCCAGCGTGTCTCAACAACTGCGTGCACAAAGCGGTGTATCAGTACATGCCGCTTTCCTGGCCTCACCCGTAGGCGAACGCTCTGTATTTTAGAATGCTGATAGCTGATTTTTATTGCGCCTATATTTGCCTATTTTGAGGATTAGGGTCTATGATAGTCTTATTATACAGTTTATGTTATAAAATGTTTTCAGGACGAACTGATCTTGGTAACTGGGGAGGGGGGGGGGGAAGATAGAATATTTGTATACGAGATGTTAATAATGTCCAATAATTGGATTATTTTTTTATGTTATCTATAGGTACCAGAGTCGGTGGACACCCACGGACTCTGATTTATACTCGCTTTTAACATCTCTGGTCATATCACAAGTTTAACTTTTGGATGAAATCCGAAGGCCTGTGTACTATTCTTGAGACTGGGTCTATTGTTATGGACTATATGGCGTCTGTAAATCAAATACCTTACTATAATAATACCGGACAGCTAGCAATTTTACGTGCGAACGACGCTGGTGCTGCTACCTAGGCGGCCGGTGTGGTGATACTCGTGAAACAAGCTGTAATCAACTGCAATGTATATTGTTGCTGGGCTAGTTAATAGTTTTATTAATTAAGGCTGTGTTAAAATGTCAGGGTGTATATGTGCTTTTTATAATTGCTACAAAATTACAGCATTACAAATTTCTCCAAATCGTACTTTCGATTTCCGAGGGATCATAAAATGTGAGTCAATAACATTCTTTAGTAGGCCTAATTCCTTCGTCTTTGTGTTGATAGAAAAATACAAATTGGCTTTTTTATCTAGATCTAATAAATGAATAGAAGTTAAAATGTATCGGAAATTTTAAGGTTTTATCAAATTAAGTTTTTTTGTTGTCCACATGCCTTTACTAATTATTACAAGCATCAGATTACTACCAATTTTATCTTTGCAGTTGTCAGCAATGCGTATATAAAGCATTATTGTAAATTCATTCCTAATATCAGAATTGATTTTGTCTCACTAAACCAAAGAAAAAATATGTAACAATTAATTACGGAAAGTAATATGAAGTATGCAATATTTCTCATAATTTGCAGTTTTGATATAAGATAATAATTTTACATTAAATATTATTCAACATTTCTTAAGTGTTTCATATATAATTCCACATTAGGAACTCACGTTAGTATCTTCTGTATATTTCAACTAGTCTGTGACTATAAATTAAGACTTTATAGTAGTATTAAGTTTTTTACTTGTTCCGTATTCTAGCTATGAAGCAATGTACGAATACCATGGAATGTTAATAAATACAATACAATACATAATCTATGCTTTCTTTGGACAACCCTTAAAGTTGTGGTGTTTCGCTCACCTGAGAGAATTGCAGGTGTACAAAACTAATCAATACATGCAATTCTGTGACTGATTCGCTGCACTATAGGCAATGTTAAGGCTAGTCTCATACTAAGGAAAATTTGTTACTCACCCCAAGTCTGACAAGATTGTAGAAATGACAAATCCACAGCAGAATCCTAAGATTAGCCCTACGAGGGACGATTTTTTAATTAGACTTCTAAGGATCAGTGATTTCTTCATTCCTGCCATCACGTCAGCAAGTTTCTCCTTTCACTTCTCTAATAAATCTGAAATTAATATCACACTTTTAAATTCCAATCATAATTAAAGATACCTGATCTTCGCAAAATACGTTTTTTTTTCAGCTGATAAAAGCGAACTTTTATTTTTCAGACCCTTCCAGGTCAAAATATCATAAGTTCAAACAAGTGAAGTAACGATCAATTTTGTATACAGGGTGGCCCACCTAACTTTTTCACTTCCGATAGCGTGTGAAATATTTCAGATATACACAAACCGACAATATTACAAATTACATTACATCTGATACACGTAATGTATTTTTTTGTACAGCTATTAAAAGAAAAAGTGGCCACTCTCTAGAAACTAAGTTCCCTTCGGGTATCTCCATTACAATTCGGAGACAGGCGATGTTTCATGTTGGACCACATTGCCTGATATCTACAGTTATAATTAAAGTGTTCTGCATGTTACTATAGTAGCGTAATGGTAGCGTTTCGGACTGGTATTCATGACGTGCGTTCGAACATAGCGTAGTGCTTTTTATGTCTTTTTTTTTTTTTTAAGAGAGAGAGGGAATATAATTCCTCCTGTCTCTTTTATGGCTGTTTTAGTAATTAACATCAGATTCACGAATGTATTATGCCATGACTTTATCATTATTTATAATATTAATAATAATAATAATAATAATAATAATAATGATTTATTTAACCTGGCAGAGTTAAGGCCATATGGCCTTCTCTAACACTCAACCAGGAGTAAAACTGCGTTACAAAAAACACTACAAATTTACAAAGTACACTACAATTTTACGCACAAAACTGAATAAAATAAAAATAATAAAATGTAAACAACAAGTAAGTAGAAATCAGACATAATATATAACATACAGAAAGAAAGAAAAAAGCATAATAAAATGTGAACAGCAGGTCAAAATAAATGAGGCATAACTTACAAAGTATAAAAAATAAGACAATTATTGATAATAATAATAATAATAATAATAATAATAATAATAATAATAATGATGATGATGATGATGATAAAAAATAAGAATAGTAATAATAATAATGATGATAATAATAATAATAATAATAATAATAATAATAATAATAAAACTAATAGTAGTTAATAAAATAGTGCAGTACAAAGCATACAATGAATACAATATTTTTAAGTACACACAGTAAGGAAAATTATGTTTATATATAACTCAACTTATCACATTATAGATATAACATTATCGGAAAATATGAAAACAAAAATATAAAATAAGTTAACCCTCAACTAGTATCTATGGGTCAATATAGACCCATATTGCTAGATATCGTAATGTATACTTAAAAAGTGATACCAGTTGAGGGTTAAATATCATAGAACATAAAAAAAGTGAATACATGGAAACATGCAATACAACACTTGTCATAATAGTAAGTGTTGTATTGCATGTACTGTATTATGACATTATGGCTGCAAATGGAAAGAAAGAAAGATTTTATTCTCAACAAAAATATCTTTCGTGGCATAAACAAAACAAACTTACTGGCGTCTGCCTTAAAAGAATTCAAACAATTAAAATTAAAAAAAAATATAAACAAAACAAAAAGCCACGATTCATTATTTAGCCCATCTTCCTCCCATCTCGACCACATCTTGCAGTTGAGTGAGCATGGAATCGACTAGTCTTTTCAGTTCTCAGTCACAGCATTCCAGGCATCCTAGACGAGTTTCCACAAATCATCAAGATGTCTTGGAGGACTGGGCCAATTTTTCCTCATATGCCTCTTTACTTGTGTTCCCGTAGCTCAGTTGGAAGAACGTCGAATTTAAATGTGAAAGTATCAGGTTCATATGCTCGTTAGTCTTTTTCATTTTATTGTGTTACAGGATAGTGTAATCTATACTAATAATAAATCTGTAGCCAAAATTTTTCTGGTAATTTTCGATTTTACAAAAATAATTGGTGTTAACATGTATAATTAACCACCCTGAAACCGAAAATCGCTTTTTTGAAATTTTTGTTTGTATGTCTGTCAGGATGTTTGTTACCTTTTCACGCGATAATGGCTGAACTGATTTATATGAAAATTGGAATATAAATTAAATTCGTTGTAACTTAGATTTTAGGCTACACGGCATTCAAAATACTTTATTTAAAAGGGGGGTTATAAGGGGGGTTGAATTAAATAAATCGAAATATCTCCCTTATTATTAATTTTCGTGAAAAATGTTACATAACAAAACTTTTTAAACAATTTATTTCCGATAAGTTTTATTCTATGAAAAATTTTGATAGGACTGATATTTAATGAGTTTTAAAATTTATATAACACCATCTAAGGCGCCGTGATGAAATAAAAAACAAATGACTTCGTCTATAAGGGGCCTTGGACAACAACAAACGAAAGCTGTTATTAAACATAGCCTACAGATAATGTTTCTGTGTTTGTATGAAGTAAAATTGATTGAAGGATATACAAGACTTTTAAAATAACAATACAATACATTTTCACCGCCGCCTCAATAGCATTGTTGTTCCTGGAGTAGGAAGAAAAAACACATATTTTATTCATTCCTTGGCAATGGTACATAGGAGATCGTGAATTCTTACATTTTCGAAAGAAAGAAATATAATTAAATACCACTATATGTGCTCTATCACTATTTAAGTTATTTGAAGGGTTCAGAACCATAGTGGGCCAAGCACCATTTACTGAAGACGTAGAAAACAAGGGTTAGAATTAAGTTATTACCATAATTCGATGGAAACATATAGCAAGTAATATAAAGTATACACAATAAATCTAAATGCTGTAAATCTTCATTAAACTATGGTTGCGTGTAATAACAATTAAGAAACATGTTAAAGGAATTGTCATTGCACCAAATGAGTGTTTCTGGACCAAAATGATCGCATTTTAATTATTTGGATGCAATTTAAATTAAGTAACATATTAAGGTATATGTATACATTAGGGGGTGAAAATTTAAATTAGGCAATATTTAGGGCTCTCAATATTTTTAGCTACAAGAATACATTGTTATTAAGAGATTTAACTATTTTTAAACAATTGTTCTTTGAAATTGTTTAGAATAATATTTTTTTTGTTTAAAAAATTTAATAAAACAGTAAACATGATATCCTCTTTCCTAATGAAGCTATTTTCAAAATTCCTTCACTGTTTTATAGGAAAAATGTTTGTCTAGTGCCTGAATAAACTTTGAATAACATTTTGCTGTAATTTACCATAAATATCTTAAATTTTGTAAAATATTAGACAAAAAAAGTATGCAACCTTGAAGAAAAAAATTTTTAATGGGACTGTGAACATGTAGATCAAATTTTTATTTGATTCATGCACTAGATTTCATTCCAAGCTTCAAAATGATACCAGAATCATACCTCTACCTTTTTTCTTGGATGAGATATGATGTTTTCCTTAAGCCAATATGTCAAGAAACTGTACTTACGGGAAACGGCAGTTGAAAGTTAGGCTGTCAAAATCCTCCTGCTTCATACGTTATACCCTCAGCAGTAATCTCGCGATCCACCTTCATTTTTTTTCTTCCTCTCAGGTATCTTCTTCTGCTTCTTGCTTCTGGTGTAGCCTGATTTCTCTTCATTATATCCTTTACAACCTTCGAAGAAGATACGCCCGTAGTTGTGTTCAGTCCAGGTTCAATTCCCATCTTCCTTAGGATGTCCAGCTCCACTTCAGGACCACGGTTGTAGTGGCACACTGCATCCATTACACACAAATTCAGTGTTGCATGTCCCACATAGGTTTCTTTTGGACACCTTTTCCAGATCATCCCATTGAAGGACTCGTTAATGTTCTGGGTCTTCCCATGCAGGCACTTCTGCAACATTTTATCGTCCGTCAGTCTTTCGTAGACCGGTTTCATTTGTCTAATCACTGCAATGGGAATACCAGGACCTTCATGCTTGTAAGGGATGCCTTTTGCTTTGGCCACTTCATAAGTGCACCAACTGTCTTCACCTAGTGGACACTTTGCATGAAGTGGCTGGCTTTCATTTGCTGCGACATGGAACATAGAGGCCCAGATAGCTCTTTTCATTTTTTCTACACTTTCTGTGTTAGACCTGAGGGCAATACCAAAGTAATTTTGAAGTTTGTCTATGAGGGCTTGAGTCAGTTTCCCCTTTCCACCGATCTTTTTGGTCTTAACTAATTGCCTAAGACCTTTGCCTAAACGCTTTTGGTAATGCCCCACACATTCTAATTTCACAATCTCTTTCCCATCATATGGGTCAAGTTCAGATACAGTTTTGAAACTTTTTGAGTCGCCATCTCCTAAATATTGAGTATAAAGTAATCCTCTATTTTGGACTGACCTCAAAAAGAGCCTACCTGCCCCAACAGGTTCCATGTTAGGTGAAGATCCCTTGTAGTTACAGGAGCATACTGGTACATGGTCTGCTAGCCAAGTCTGATATGAAGGTGATTTTTTGTCTTCCTTAGCATGCATTCTACAAGACATGCAGCTTTTGGACATTACCTCCAAATCGAGAACTTTACCAGTTTTTACTGACATGGCTGTCACAACACCCGACAAAGAAGAAAATCCCCTCCGTTGCCACGTTCCATCAACTGACACTGCACATTCATTGCTACTTGTATTTTCACGTACTTCATTAGCAGCATCATTCATTGTATCATAAGCAAGCTATGTTACCACTTTGTTTACATGCTTGATATGACCCTGATAAGAATTTTTACTGAGGCCACATGGCAAGCCCAGAAGGTAACATAACCTGTTCAGTTCACTATAGCCACAACCAATTTCTCGGCTCGCATAGACAATTCTCCTGTTTATTTCAAAATATTTTCAAACTTTGTGGCTTGAGAATAATTCATCAGAATTATACCCACAGGCTGAACAAGCTAGTTTCACACATACTGCCAAACCATTTCTCTTGCCACTATTCAAACATAATGAAACTGAACCCACCATAAGACATTCTGGACAAGCCAGTAGTAAAATTAATTTTGTTAAATATCTAACATCAAAAAGAATAAAGCCATAATGTTCTGTGTGTTCACTTATATTTGTTTTAATAAAATATTAAACATTTTCAATAACAAAGCGTAGACCTACATAGTTTTGGGCAAAAAGGTGTTTTTTTTTGACACTGAAAGCTGAGGTAGACAGCAGCAATTAAATTATGAATAATTGTTACAAGTAAATAATGTAAACTACACAAATGATGTCAACTTCCACATAGGTATCAAATAATGTAGTCTATATACTGCAAAGGGTGAAACTTCGGTATCTTCACACACTTACACAAAAACCCCCTGAACTAACCCACTAAACTTGGGTGGTGTGGGGCGATATCGAAGATTGGCCCTGAAAAGATCTTACAAGAATAAAATTATAGCTAGCAAACGCACTATAGAAAGATTTCCTTGGAATACACTTCAGTTTTGCCTATAATTTTCATTCCACCGCTACTCCATCTCGCCAAATTATCTTACCTAGTATAAATAATTTACATTCCTTAAATTATTTATTATAAAAAATGGTATTAGCTACTGCTATCAAATTTATTTTCTATTTAATTTGATCGATCTTAAATTAAGTTAATTTGAAACTTATTACAATGGATTACAATGTTTCATTTACCTTCTCTCCGAGAAGAATTTTCCGAAATGTATTGCTATGTATGTATTTGACAGGCGTGACAGTTGCTATAAACAAACCACCACTCGTAATGTTGATATATCAAATCTTACTTCACCTTAGGACTACAAGCTTTGACAATCTTACCTCTCATAATCCGTAAATTGCCCATGTTTGATTCTATGTTAACAGTCAGCACTTCAATATTTTATTTCAACATTTCCTTTAACCTTATGTAAAAACGCGTCAATCACTCCATGTTACACCCCTTTACGCCCTTAGCAGGATACCAACCTCGTTTGAATTACTTTGATTCAAGTCCCGCCAAGGCCGCCTGTAGTTTTGTTCATTGTTTTGAAAAGTTCGTGGCTTAATGTTGGTGATACTGACGCCGCCAAAATTCAAAAGCAAATGGGCAAGAAATATGGATGCAGGTAAAAAATGCTAGAGAATAATGGCGTTTAGTTCCCGGAAGCCCGCAAAAGCTGATGAAACACCGATTTATATTACATTTATTGATTTAAATAAAAGCATCCGTAAAACCAATGTTGCGCAATTTCACGGCGAAAGAGTGAAAGAATGAGGATTTTTAAACGCAACAGACAATACTTCGAAGTTGTTTAGTCAGCTGTCCGAAGACAGGTCTGAACCTCACAAACGATATCAATAAGGCACCACTTATGAGGCAACTTGGGCAGGAGATAATGGGGTAGAGTGGCCAGTTCCTTCCTCCCTCCATTGCATACATCGCCGACTAGCTACTTATTACACTTGTCAGACTTCAGATGTATAGAAACAATAATTGTTCAATGTTCTTTCTCCGACACATATCAAGTGAGATGTACTGCCTGATAATGTATGTACATATCAGCCAGAATCTCAATTAGAGGATAATTTCGAAGTTAATGACTATAAATTAAATCGATTTTTGCATGTGCAGTTCATGGTGCTATCTTGGAGCAACAGTAGCAAATATAAATGACACTCAGGAGGAAATTAAACACAGAATAAATATGGGAAATGCCTGTTATTATTCGGTTGAGAAGCTCTTATCATCCAGTCTGCTGTCCAAAAATCTGAAAGTTAGAATTTATAAAACAGTTATATTATCGTTTGTTCTTTATGGTTGTGAAACTTGGACTCTCACTTTGAGGAACAGAGATTAAGAGTGTTTGAGAATAAGGTTCTTAGGAAAATATTTGGGACCAAGAGGGATGAAGTTACAGGAGAATGGAGAAAGTTACACAATGCAGAACTGGATGCATTGTATTCTTCACATGACATAATTAGGAACATTAAATCCAGACTTTTGAGATGGGCAGGGTATGTAGCACATATGGGCGAATTCAGAAATTCATATAGAGTGTTAGTTGGGAGACCAGAGGGGAAAAAGACCTTTGGGGAGGTCGAGACGTAGATAGGAGGATAATATTAAAATGGATTTGAGGGAGGTGGGATATGATGATAGAGACTGGATTAATCTTGCACAGGATAGGTACCGATGGCGGGCTTATGTGAGGGCGGCAATGAACGTGCAGGTTCCTTAAAAGCCATTTGTAAGTAAGTAAGCAGTTCATGGTATGCCAGACTCCACAAAAACAAAGTTCCGAGCTGTGTCCTGAAGATCGAAACAAAATCTGAAGAATTTATTCAAAGTAAAATTAAAAAAAAAAAAAAAAAAGATGAAGCATTTCTCAAAATCGCTCATATTTTGCTGAAAACACAATTTATTGTGGTAATATCTATTTATAGCATCAATTCGCAATAATGTAACTGGCTTCAAAGGGTTGCAATTGTGATGAAATGTGAAGACAACTAGAAAAAAAGAGCAAAAAGAGCAGTTTTTAATTATTATTGCGTTTGCGATATTTTCATACTTCTACCCATATCCCATATGGCTCTGTATGGCCACAATTATCTCTTCCCCATATGATTCATTAAAAAAATTGTAGGTTTCCATGTGCTTCATGGTCACGTATGGTCCCTGTGACGGCACTGGATTTATCAGAGACTCTGTATGAACTGCTTGCACTACACTACACAGCACATCTGTGGGCAACACTGCCAAGTATATAAATGAGAAAAACCTAGTAGTTTAGTACTCATAGATTGTAGCTAGTCAATGATGCGTGTGATAGTATTACAAAATGTGTACAACAGACCTCCATGGAAATGGGTGATTCCAGAACATAGCATACAAATTCCAGGAAATCATTCCAAAAATGATCCTCCATACATTCTTAAGTTAGATTCCATGGCACTACTCTGCAGTACATATAAGGATCACCTTCAAATTTATACAGATGGATCTCTAAATCCTAATAATGGGACAACAGGAGCAGGGTATTATATTCCAAAATATCAAGAAAGTTATTTCATACCATGTCCATCCTCCTCCAGTCTTGACACTGAATTGCTAGCTATTGATGCTGCTCTTCAGTGTGTTACTCAAATTTCTGAAAAATCTATTTGCATACTTACCGACTCCAAGGGGGCTATATTTAATATAATTAAATATGTACCAAACCTATATGCACATAGAATTATTCCAATTCAGAAATAACTACGTAAACTAAAAGAACACCAAAAGGAAATAACATTTCAATGGATACCTAGTCATTGTGGTATACCTGGAAACGAGAAAGTCGATAATATTGCAAAACAGGCAACATATTTGCAACCAAGACCTCTTCAAGTGATATCTCTATCCAGTGCTTTTGATTCAGTAAAGTCTCATTTTACAAACCTATGGATCAACAATTGGCTCTCTTCTGACAAACGAAAAAATTTACAGTCTGTACAAAAGAAACCAAATGACCTGGAAATGTACAAAAACTTGCCCAGACATATTCAAACATTTTTAACAAGAGCCAGAACAGGTCACATTGTCACTCAATTGTACCTACACCAATTTCACATTTCTGATAATCCTACTTGTCTGTGGTGTAATAATCATGATGAAGATCTGGAACACATTCTTCTATACTGTCCATCCATAAACCACAAAAGAAGTAAATTAAAATCATCAGTACCGGTTGCAGAAGACACAGCCCTGCATTATATACAGTAGCGTGCAAATTAATCCGAACACGACATATTTTTACATTTTCTGTCATTGTTGGCCTCACAGCTGCTCATACCGCTTTAATTGACATCTGTAGTACGTGTAATTCCATTGTTGAAGGTCTGTCATTATTTTTTTTATATTATGTGACATTTTGCCTGTCGTTTTGTACTTATAAGCATTTCAGTTGTGTTGAAGACTTAATACTGCAATCCTGTGTACATTCTGTCGTCTTCACAAATGGATACAACTCCACAAAAATGGTCTAAAATTATAACATTAGCAGAGCATTCTTCTATGACATAGAGGCAAATTGCTGCAGAATGTCACATCGGTTTGGCTATTGTTAATTCGATCATAAAACGATACAGGGAGACTGGATCCATCACACCCCAGAAAAAAGGAAACTGTGGCCGGAAAAGGAAGACTTCACCTGCAGATGATCGTTTAATTGTCAGGAATAGTAAATTAAATCCTAGACTAACTGCTGTCGACTTAACCCGCGAGTTAATGGCTACCACTGGGGCGAATATTCACGTCACAACAGTGCGGCGTAGGCTTTTGGAAGCTGGACGAAGGGCTCGTAAGCCTATTAAGAAGCAACTGCTAACCCCTGTTATGTGCAAAAAACGCTTAATGTGGGCAAAATTACATCAACACTGGACAGTGTATGACTGGAAGAATATACTTTTTTTCCGATGAGTCTCATTTCGAGGTCCATGGCCACCGTGTTTCTTACGTACGGAAAGGATCCGAAAAAGCAACAGCAGCTCATCTCCAACAAGCACCCAAATACCCCCCTAAAGTAATGTTTTGGGGTTGTTTTACACATGAAGGGCCTGGAGCATTAATACCTATCAAGGGAATGATGAATTCTGACAAATATATTCACTTATTGGAAACCAGAATCGTACCCCAGCTGCAAAAATCATTTCCGGATGGCAGAGGTGTGTTCCAACAAGACCTGGCACCATGCCATACGTCTCGAAAAACTACAGAATTCTTCAACAAGAAGAATATTCAGGTACTCCCCTGGCCAGACAACTCACCCGACATCAACCCCATTGAGAACTTGTGGTCAATTTGCAAAAGAAGAATGCAAAAAATGGATTGTTCTACAAAGGAGAAGATGATTTCTGCCCTCATTGGTGTATGGTTTTGCGATGAAGAAATGAAGGATATTTGTGGGAAATTAGTGGAATCCATGCCAAATCGTCTCAGAGCTGTTATTAGGAACAAGGGAGGCCACATAGATTACTGAGGTATGTCTTAGATCCTTTTTTTTATCCCGTTTGAGTGTATTTGCATAAGTAATTATGTTGTTCGGATTAATTTGCATGCTACTGTATTGACTACACCCCAACTCTGGCTACTAGCAACAGGCATCTATAATGAACACCGATCAAAATACCCCTCAAACAACAACTGAATAGACTACAGTGGACTTTATGTTGTCAGCAAACAGCTGGATACATTAAGAAGATTGATTGATTGATTGATTGATTGATTGTGTACTATAGATGGCGGGTTATCAGCTTTAAGCTGTAATCAATGCTACTTAAAAGCAAGGAAACATCAATTATATTCCCAGAACAGTAGAAATCAATTCAGGGTGGGAAATGCGATGAATGTACCAACTTGGCAGGTTGCTGCCAGGGTCTCCAAACTGGGATGTATGGTTTACACCACGTATACCAGCTCCAGAAGTTCCTCCTATTTTGAAGCAATCAATAAAGCATATAAGGCTTGGAAGTGGGTTGGGATCACCAATTCTTTCAGAGCTCCTTATCAGGAGAAAGTACAAAGATAGGGTACTTTGGAGATGGATGGATCAAGATAAACACACATGCCTACTGGTGTCCAGAGCAGCTATATTTCACGAAATTATCGAATATTTATATCATATATGACAGACACCATGCACACACAAGTTTTGTAAGTCTACAAATGGAACAAATGCAATTCATACAATCTCACTATCCAGTTATTTTTATCAGTAACATAAAAATGATTTGATGACACGTAAATATGGACTGCACTGCATGTTACACGTACGTCGTCATAAGAATGTTCATATATACAGCTTTTTGCTTCTATACACTTCTTATTCATCAAATCTGATGTGTTTTCCCAGTTCTCTTTCTGCTCTGCTCATTATTTTATCGCGTCCTCTCTGTTTCACACGAACATGGTTGCTGAGTTTCTCTTCTCTGTCCTTCATCATTTTGTCCCAGTACTGTGACTCTGCTTCACCTGAAACGATAATAAAGCAAACTTACACATTATATATGACCAGCCTCATGGTCTAGTGGTCAGAGCTTCTGGCTATAGTTCATGAGGTCCCGGGTTCGATTCCCGGTTAGAGCACAGGAATTTTTCCTTAAAGGGGATTATTCCTGTGTTCGTCCATGGTCTGGAATTTAGGTTAAGTTTAGATTTAAGACTTCTCCTGGCACCACATCATCGGGGTAATGTAACTCCGCCTTCCGGGCGCCCCAACCTCAGAAGTGGGTTACAACTAAGCCATGGCCAGGAGAGAAGACCAGAAATGTCGAAAAGACAACCTGGTGGCATTGGATTAAAAAAAAAACTTACACATTATAATAGCTTTACTACGACATATGTTGTTGTTTTCTAATGCCAGGCGTTTGACAATAAAGTCATCTGACCTCTTGCACTCCAATATTTTTGAAAGATATTATCATGGCCAGCCACTGAAGCAAAGATTTTGAGGTGTTGAGTTGCACAATGGGCAGTTAGGGGACTGATATATTCCAATTCTATGCAGGTGTTTGGCCAAACAATCATGGCCTGTTGCCAATCTAAATGCAGCTACAGACGATTTTCGTGGTAAATCGGGAATTAACTGTGGATTATGATGAAGAAAGTTCCATTTTTTTCCTTGAGATTGTGTTATCAAATTTTGTTTGTTGAAGTCTAAGTATGTAGATTTAATAAATCTTTTCACAGAGTAATACGTAGATTTAGTAACAGGTCTGTAAGTAGCAGTGCTGCCCTTCTTTGCTAAAGCATCCGCATTCTCGTTTCCCAGGATTCCACAATGGGATGGTATCCATTGGAATACAATTCTTTTATTGAGTGATATTAATTGAGAGAGCATTTTAGTTATTTCTGCTGTTTTAGATGAAGGTGTGTGTTTAGAGACTATTGATAGAATAGCTGTTTTGGAGTCTGACAATATAACTGCATTCTTAAATTTATTTATGTGGCATAGAAGATTCCTGAGACTTTCACTTAGGTCTACTGCAATGATTTCTCCATCAAAACTTGTTGTTCCATATCCAAGAGATCTATAAAGTGAGAAGAGACAGCACGTAACACCTGCACCAGCACCTTGTTCTCTGGACATCAAGGATCCGTCGGTGTATAAATGAAGCCAGTTTTGTGGAGGGTACTTAATATTAATTGTCTCTAAAGACAATTATTGTTTCATTATTTCAGTGTTTACTTCTGATTTCAGTATTTCTTCTGTTAAATTGTGGGCAAAGGACTAAAACAAACGAATTTCAGTTTTCGCTTTAACAAATTGCTCCCCCTCCACCTCCTAAAAATATTTGTTGGGTTTATTTTGTGTGAAAATCCTTAATTTTGTGTCAAGTAATCAGGGAAAAAAAGAATTAAAAAAATTGGATACAATTTTCTTCCAAGGGTGGACAAGTACCTTAAAACAAGCAGATAATGATGAATATTTACCTTTAAGAATTTCTGCATGCTGCCATGGAGCATTCCCCACCAAGTGTTCGGCCGCTGTAGGTGTTGCACATCGAAAGAAACCTTCACTTGCTCCCTTAACAATATCTATGTATGCCACATCACTCAGAGCTTTGGCATCGGCCTGTGAAAACATCATTACCAATGTATACACCACCTCCTTCAATGCATAACTCTATACTTGTTTTTTTTAAAGATGGGACATGACAATTAAGCGGCTGAGCTTGGAACTACAGTGCTATATTGCCAATATGGACTAACACGCTGCCAGCTGATGGAAGCTAGCAACTGAGGTTAAGATGGCTGACGTTAAAACATTCATTGACAATTGACACAAAGGTAAGAAAACAATACAAAAATCGACAGAGAATCAAACACAAAATGTACCAATGCTAACATTGCCAAGAGAGCTATAAGCACTCGCCATGTGGAAACGGTAAGTTTGGCAACTCAACTGTTGTTACCATAGCAAAAGGCCTACCACGTTATGTGACATTCAGTTGTTTTTCCGATCGCAACACTCCTGTCATGTCCCATCTTTCAAAAAAACAAGTATAAATAACACATACTATAGTCAGGGTCACATAAGAAGAGTTTCTAAACAGCAAATATTGCCGTCTTGTCAGTGTTGCCAACTGTTACCAAATATCACACGATCCTATGTACTAAATGACTTATTTACTTACCGTACTTTATGTTGGAAGGTTATTCTAAATAATTCAATAATTTGTAACAAATTTTCGTAGGCAAACTATACGGGAAAGGGATCAACATGTCAAGTATTTTGTCTGGCAATACGAAATTCATTGGTTTGATTAAACAATTGACTCAAGAGACTTAACCTAAAAATGTATTTCGTTTGACCAGATGAAATTAATAGTAGTAACTCCGAAAACTTGCCTGACTATAGTCTTGAATTATAACCACAACGCAACACATAAAATAACTTAATTAATTATTGGTATTTTTAAATTTCACTAGCTTCCAGTAACCGGCTCAGAAATTTAGTACAATTTTAATTTCATGGAACTCCAGTACCGGCAAATATTTTTCTCAGCTGCCAACATACGAGTTACAAAATCACTGCCATTTATAGTATTTGTCAGTATTGAAATTCGAAACGAAGTTGGCAAAAGAAAATTCAACCTGCAAACAAGAAAGTCACCACAATTCACTAGCATATGTAGTAATGGGAGAAAAATGGTTAGGTTTCACCCTTAGGGTATGAAGTAAGCTGACCCGGACTATATATCACTACACACATTACGCAGTAATTATTCTGAGTGTAATATTTAATGGCGTATGAAGACTGGATATGCTGAAGGATGTGTCCAATCCTTTACTCCCACCACTTACGAATGTTACCAATAAACTAAGACCATGGAATATGCTATTTACGCTCGAAAAATGTACTTAAAATATAAAGATGGGAATTCCAAATAAGTACAGTAGAACTTGGTTATAACGACATCCAAGGGGCCTTGAAAATTATGTTGTTATAAACGAGTGTCGGTAGTAACCGAGATTCATATTATCAGTCTAGTGAGGTGGAAAATGAAAAATAATAAACATAATTAGGCTTATATTTTAGATTTATGTATTCACTTTTAAGCATACCACGAACACAATAAAATACATGTCACAAACGATTAGGGAAAAACACGAGAGTTTTACTGGAAGCAAGTAAAGCGATCGGTTTGGAAGTAAATCCCGAAAAGACAAAGTATATGATTATGTCTCGTGACCAAAATATTGTACGAAATGGAAATATAAAAATTGGAGATTTATGCTTCGAAGGGGTGGAAAAATTCAAATATCTTGGAGCAACAGTAACAAATATAAATGGCACTCGGGAGGAAATTAAACACAGAATAAATATGGGAAATGCCTGTTATTATTAGGTTGAGAAGCTTTTATCATCTAGTCTGCTGTCAAAAAATCTGAAAGTTAGAATTTATAAAACAGTTATATTACCGGTTGTTCTGTATGGTTGTGAAACTTGGACTCTCACTCTGAGAGAGGAACATAGGTTAAGGGTGTTTGAGAAAAAGGTGCTTAGGAAAATATTTGGGGCTAAGCGGGATGAAGTTACAGGAGAATGGACAAAGTTACACAACGCAGAACTGCACGCATCGTATTCTTCACCTGACATAATTAGGAACATTAAATCCAGACGTTTGAGATGGGCAGGGCATGTAGCACGTATGGGCGAATCCAGAAATGCATATAGAGTGTTAGTTGGGAGACCTGAGGGAAAAAGACCTTTGGGGAGGCCGAGACGTAGATGGGAGGATAATATTAAAATGGATTTGTGGGAAGTGGGATATGATGATAGAGACTGGATTAATCTTGCACAGGATAGGGACCGATGGCGGGCTTATGTGAGGGCGGCAATGAACCTTCGGGTTCCTTAAAAGCCATTTGTAAGTAAGTAAGTAAGTACAATTATTATAAATACAGTATTCTGTATTAAAACAGTTTGTTCATTACTCATAAACTTATTTACTGAGGAGTGAAGTAATCAGTCATTTTACTCTGTTGTCTCCTACTTGCCCAATATGCACTTTCTTATTAAATTCTATGTTCATAATTTCAGTTGCAATTTCACTGCTCCCTTCCCTAGCTTCATAGAAATGTTCACAATTCTAATGGCTTCTAAAGTGTCACTCACTTCTTTTAGTGGCCATACTGCGTTAAAATGCGTGCACTTAGTGAAAACTTCCTGTCGAAACTGATCTAATACCGCATGAATTCGGGCAGGTTACAATGGGGTGGGGGATCTGCCTGCATTCCAGAGTCTATGATAGAAGGGAACAGTAAAGGATTTGCCAGATTTCAGCAAAATATTTCTTAAAATACTTCAGTTCTTAGAAAATTATATTCCAAACTGAGGTTGAAAATGACGTTATATGCGAGGTAGACGCATATATGTTTGTTGTATCAAGCAAGGTAGGAAAGCATATGTCTTATGGGGAATTAGTTGGGACCACAGAATATATGACGTTATAGGTGAGGTGTCGCACAAAACGAGGTTGCTATAACCAAGTTCTACTGTACTTTAGTACGATTCTTGGCATCTCTCAGAGCAGTTCCTACCCAGGGATTCGATTGAGGAACTATTTTACCTCCGGAGAATTTTACAATGAGGGACTCCATGTATCATAAGCAGTGAAAAATATAGTGAAACTGCGTTGGTGTTAATGCAGCTTCTGTGGGTACCTCTTTGTTACTCACCACGACAAGGTGAATACCCACGAGGTTCAAACATTTTTAACAAGAGCCAGAACAGGTCACATTGTCACACAATTCTGCAGTGCTCGGGAAAAGTGGCACAAGTCAAAAATATTAATGTTACAGGAGAAGGAAAAAAACTGTCTTCACACTGGTTTATGTCGATTTGATTTTCTTCTGTATGAATTATTGTGATGGGAGAAATACTTATGTCTCTTTTCCCAAGTGAGCAGATGTTTCGTCAGTTGTCAATAAATTAATAAAAAATGTTTGTGGAAACTGACTTATGCCACTTTTCCCAAGCACTACAGAATTGTACCTACACCAATTTCACATTTCTGATAATCCTACTTGTCTGTGGTGTAATAATCACGATGAAGATTTTTTTTATTGGTTATTTTACGACGCTGTATCAACATCTCACGTTGTCAGAGAAGTTGCCTATTAATCAAGGTATTCAATCTGAACTTGAGAACGTGTACGGTATAACTTGAACGTCGTAGCAACAGACGACAGTCTGTACGGTCTGTGTGCCACCATAACCCCTTTCGAACTGTGTCTTGCGCGGCCAAGTCATACGCAGGGTATTTGTTATCATCGGTTGCGTACGGCAACATTCCACAACAGAAATCAAATGCTCCGTGTCCATGTTGACCGTCAAAATTAATGTCAACAAATACGTAAGTAATCGTCTTAACCCTCTCCACATATCCCGACAGTACACCTCACCTCAGTACATGTTTCGAAACAGTTCACATTCCTGCCACTACTGGCGTTACCGTACATATCGGTAAGTACTCTTCTGAATGAACGCTGTACTTGCTAGGCAACTTCTCTGGCACATAAGTAATACACCTCTGCGAAATTGTAGGAAGATTGAATTCTCTAGGCTCATCGACTAGCCACAAGACGGCATACAGCGAGCCATGACACACTTTGAACTGAACAGCCAATAGTACATACACTCAAGAATTTTTAGTGACATTGCTACTGCAGCAGAACAAGAAAAGGTACCGATTTTTATGCCGCCAGGAAAGAAAGATACACAAATTCAACATTGAATTACTGAGTTCAACGATTTTCATAAAAAGTTTTGTGCAGGATAATTTTCAGGTATTATGATGAAAGGCTATAAAAATCCATGGCGCTACAACCCATGAAGGGCCAAGACCGATCAGCTGGCTACTGGCCTCGTGTCCACATGCCGAAGCAGAGGTAAACGATCATACAATCAGAATGGAGGTATCGTGTGGTTAGCACGATGATCCCCCAAGCCCGTTATAGCTGGTTTGCGAAACTGAATTTTCGCTACCTATCGTAGCTCCCCAAGTGCATCACAATGCTGGGTGGGCACCGGTCCCATACACTGGCCGAAATATGAGAAAATTTCTTCCCCCATGAGGACTCGAACCAGCGAGCATTCTGTAACGCGAATCCTAGGCAGGATGCCTTAGACCACGACGCCATGGTGCAGGACGATGAAGGGCTATATTAAATAGCAAAAAAATTAACATTAGATTAGACATGACAGAGAACATTAATTAGCAGGTATCAGTATGTTCTATCCCAGATCACATATAGATTGATCATTCCTATGTTAAAATCGGTTGCACTTTGAAGAGAACAACCGCCAGGATCACGACCCGTCCACTGTAAATGAACACGAGATGGCAGTACAGTCGCTAATGCAATTCAAATGGAAGTTATGACGTGACTCCTTATGTAACAACTAGATGGCAGCATAGTAAACCTGACAAAAGTTGTTACTGTCAAAACCTATAACGCCGAGCAACTGGGTATATAAGATCTAGGGTTCTATGCATAACATAATAAAATTAAGAGCACTGGCTTCAAGTATAGGAAAGCAAACGAAGGTAAGACATTCATAATGGAGAAGGGAAACATCACTGACATGCTAGATCGTGCTGTAACTAACATGAAGTTCTGCCTCCAGACATATTTGCAAATCGAATGGAGTCATATTGAACATATGCTATGATTTAGCCTATGATGTGGAACTTGTTGGATACACTGTACAATGTAAAGCATATAAAAGCTAAAAATAAAATCGCACAAGCATATATTTGTCCCACCTTACTTGCATTCTTACCCTAAGTTTCTTTAGGTCGATGACTGGTTCATCGAATATAGCGTGTACAATCACTCCAGGAACAAATGTGAACTTTGGCTTGCTATCAGTCTTCTGTTTTGCTGTATCTTCATCCTTAATGGTCTGTTGCAACTGGTCGTGGTTGCGACCCTGGGGATTATTACTGTTCCAGCGATTTCTGCTCAAGTACTGCTTCAGACACTTCATTTTTGCTTTTTGCAAATCCAGGTACTTGTTGCGTAGACGCTTCCACTCTCTCCTGAATAGATAACATAGAAAAAAAAACAGTTCATTTTTATAACCTGATTCTGTGTGCATCCGGCTTAAGTTATTATTTCTGTGGCCGGGAGGAAAAAGGTCTTAAGTAAAAATTTTATACTTTTCAGGAGAGCAGTAGAAAGATTGAAATTGGTGTCAATTATAGAGTTTTTTTAATTAAGAGGTTTTTCCTGGATATTATTTGTTTATATTTCTTCTAAAATAGGTAATGTTGCTCATTTAACAATTTTCTTGATTATTTCCAAAAATAGCCGCACTTAAGCCCTTTTAAGACTAGAAGCCAAACTGAGTAGAAGGGACTATTAAACATAAGACCTTTTTCATGTCAAAATAAATGAGAAATGTAAGGAAAGGGCATCAGTATGTGATAAAACGGTTAAATACAATTTAGACCTTTTTAATAGGGAAACATGGGAAGAAAAAATGTGATGTTTGTAAGGAATAAAGTATTAAATATTCTTAAGTCCTTTATTCTGTGTGCTCGATTCAAAAAGTGAAGAGTTCACGGGAAAAACAATGAATGTCACAGTTTTCTTAAGGTTGATGTCATTATCTAATTCAATGGATTACTGCGAAATTTAATATTGTTCTTATGAAAAATGGTAAAAAGGAGAATTATCACCACGAATACAGTAATCCTTTCCTTTATTTTCTATAGAAACAGCACTACATCTTGCAGTTATAGGCTCAATTAGATCATTATCTAATCCTTAACAGAAATGTGACATTCGTTTTACCCGCGAACTCTTCAAGTACTTTGGACATTTGGTAATGCTCTATAAATCCAGTCAGGAGTCTTATTTGACTTTAGCCGTTTTACCAGATTGTAGAGAATTGTTTCTGCTTTCAGAATATATAAAAATCTCATTTTCACAAAAAATTGACTTAAGACTTTTTCCTCCCGGCCACAGACTTAATTCTTATTCAATTTCCACCAAGTAACCATTAAAATTTCTTCAAGCAAAAGAGTTTCCTAATTTTTTTTTTTCAATTCACCCAGTCTTTACCCATTTTAAAAACCATTCTAATAGTCTACATACTTAGATAAGACCTGCAGTCTGCCAGCGTCCACATCAGGCTTCTCTTTCTTGTGCTTCTTCCGTCTCTTTCTGCTTTTCTTCTTGACCATTCCCTGGTCTCCTTCCACTGCCATTTCCTCCTTATTTTCAACTACTTCGTCCCATTCTACAGACTTGGTCCTCTTCTCTTCCTCTACTGCCTCCTCCTCATCTACTTCACCGCTCTTTCGCTTCCGTTTCTTCTTCTTCCCAGAATGTGACTCAGCATCCTCTTGCTGGGGTTCAGAATTGTCAGTCTCACTATGAGCTTTCACTTCTCTTTCTTCATTATCCTCCAACGGCCTCTTCCCTCTCTTCTTTTCAGGCTCGTCTGTCTCCTCTAACTTGGGTACTTCTGCTTTATTTTCATCCATTTCTTCTTCATTACCTTCACTTTTCCTTTTCCGTTTTTTCTTTTGCAGGTACTTTTCATTATCTTCACATTTCTGAACGCCTGGGTCATCACTACTAACCTTATCTTCTTTTTCTTCTGCTTCTCCAGACTCTTCACTCGTCTTCCTCTTCTTCCTCTTTGGAGGTGTGTCACTGTCCTCTGGTTGTGTATCAGTCTCTGCCTCTGCTCCCTCAACCTCACTGTCTTGAGTCTTTTTCCTCTTACGTTTCTTCGCACCCATCTCACTTCCTTTCTCCCCTTCGTCATCAAAAACATCACTTTCTTCTTGGTTATCCTGCTTTCCCTTCTTCCTCTTTTTCTTTTTCTTTGACAATTTATCTTGAGCCTGATTCTCTTCTTCACCTAATTTTTCTGGAGTTTCTTTCTTATCGGTTTCATTCTGCCTATTTTCAAATTGTACTTCTTCATGTTCGTAAGTTGCAATGCTGCAAAGCCTCTCTGGCGCAATCTGAGATGAAAGACGGCAGCCCCTTGCACCAAAGGTCTGTTAGACAAGATAAAACACTTTTAAGTTTAAACATGTACACATATGATGAATGTTATGGGACAACAGTGCAAAAGCAATCTACATATTCCCTGCAGTAATGGACGAAATATAGGAACATTCTTTTATAGGTACATTTTGTACTTATAGTAAAACTCCATTTCAACATTCCTGTTTTTAAGACATAATCTGTTAAGTCCCAGCCAAACTGCCACAAGAAAAATATAATTAATCCCAGCATTTAAGTAAACCTGGTTTAAGGAATACTTCTGAAGTGATTTTGTGATAATGAAGTTCGAAATATCGACTCAACTTTCAACAATCAATAGTACCGATATATTCGAAAGTGCATCTCAATTGATAGCAATGTGGCACCACATGGCAGCATTATTCTTTATAGTTTATGGTCTACCTTTGCGTTGCTTTCAAAGAGTGGTTGCTTTGCTTGCTTTGTTCTCTCGAGTTGAGTGGAACCTGTTTCCAAGTTCTTTTTTGTTAGTTTATGTTGTTAATGCATTGTTATGATGGTGATTAAATGGAAGAAATTGACTATTGGATAGAAAGAGAAAATAATAAGGGATGTCGAGGCTAATTCTCAAATAACACTGAGCGTATTCCGAATCTCACCGGTGAGCAATCCGATGGCATCACGGTGTTCCGAATTCCACCGATGACGTCATTGATGCTCCACTGGTGTCACACCAGTGCCATCAGCTTGCAGAGGTGGTGGCAGTCTCCATCAGCCGCCATCAGTGAATCTGATTGGTTCTTGTATAGGGCGGGAATTAGCAGACGAATGACATCGTGCACTGTTGTGTCATGGCGGTGTGTTCTGCTGTATTGTTTGTAATGAGCACAACGTAAAAACAATATGTTAATGGCTTATGAGCGAACATGTCAACGGACCAGTTATTACTACCGGTTCAAGAAATAAATTGTTTATGCTCTCTTTTCTTTGAATGAGATGGCAGTACGGAAATTTTGCAAAATTTTGCTAGCGAAGCACAGACAACTTGTACAGTCACCATGACAGCCATCAGTCCTTCCAGTAGTTTTGTTCCTAATTCGCTGCAGCATGACGTCATTGTTGTCCACCGGTCCGGTGAGATTCGGAATATGCTGTCTATCACCACTATTGCAATGGAAAAAAAAGCATGGTTTGCCAACTACTTTATTATGTGGAATAATGAAGAAGAAAGAAGAAATTTTCAATGCCAAGTTTCAGTGTGGTTTGGGTTCAACCAAACAGGAAAACATTCGTGCTACACCATTTGAAGAGTTAAAAAATATTGTAACGAAATGTCTTGTAAATAATAATTGTAGGTTATAATAAAGTTTGGTATATAACACACGTTTGTGCTACTTATTTTCGTCTTTCCTTCCCATTTTATGTAAACCTCCTTTTAAGGGGGGGGGGGAATTCCCAGAGATTCATTACAAAGAAATGTCCTAAAATTGATAGCTTTGGAAATTATTCACAGAAAATTCCCTAACAAAGAATAACTTCATATTTTCACTAATGGATCCCTACTGTGCACTCAAAGTGGAGCAGATACTGGTGCTACAAATCCACATTTCTCGCTTTATAAATCCTTAGGTTACATAGCTACAAATTTTGATGGAGGAGTTGAAGCCATCTATTCAACTCTTCAAAATCCGTTGTACCGGTTTTCTTATTTCCAACAAGCTGTTATTTGAGTGATTCTAAAGCAGCTACTATTGCTAAAGCAACTAATCTTTCACCTAAAAGCAAAAAAAAATAAAACTTATTGCTGGAAAATTGTACACCATCTGATGAAGCTTGATGAAAGGATTGTTTTTCGAAGAGTATTGTCACACTGTGGATTATCTGATAATAAAGCTGCCGATCTTCTTTACTAAGAAGTGAAGCAATGTCTTAGAAAACCTCATGTCAACTTCAACATTTTCAACAGTAAAAAACAACACGCATACCCCCCCCCCCCAGGCTTAAATTAAGCATATTTTGAGACAGAGTTTGTCTCGCATAATAGTTGAAGTCAATTGCTGTTTGCACCTCTGATTTGATTAGATGTGTCATACTTCTGTTTCGAACATAATATGTCCAATTATTGCTCATGAGATAGAACACCCTCTTTGTATGAGCATTACTACATGGTATGCTTAGAACAAAAGTAGCCAGTTTTTCCAAATTGATAATATTAATATTGTGAGCACTAAAAGCCATTTCTGGCAAGCATTACTTTCCAAGAAGACTGTACATTTTAATGCATCTCTTGAACAACAAAATTCATCATATAAACAATCATCATTCATGACAAAATCAAATGTTTATAATAATGATTTTTACATTATGAAAAAATAAGGGAGAAAAATGTTCGAAGAGAAGAAAAATACGGGGGTTGGGAGACTTAAAAATTAGGGGCAAATAAGGGAGATCTCAGGAAATATGGGAGGGTTGGCAACCCTAAGTGTAGATGACAAAATATGTTTGTTTTGGTGTATAGAATACTCTGCAATACTTTATAGTACATAATTACATATTAGTGTACAGTTCTAATAATACATAAAAACCAAATCAAAAACAGTGATCTTCTAACCTCTCAATGTCTAAATAGTACATTATGCAACGAGCCTATAATGGTAGTAATTAAGACGCGAGTATGTTTGTTTATGGAACGAGCGCAAGCGGGTTTCATATTTTCATACGAGCGTCTTAATTACCATTACAGGCAAGTTTCATACGACTTTTTATGCTCGACCATATTTCTAACTTGAAATTATTCATAAGTATTCATGTTATGGTTATCTAAGTGAAGAGCGGAACTGACCTTCTAAATTGTGAAATGTGCGCAGATGCGAAAGTATTGATTTTTTCCGAGGGACGAAAGTCATTGACCTTGATATAATCTAGAGAATAACATGAACATTAATATTGATATAACCTGGAAATTGATTTAGAATTGAAAAACGAGATGACAAATTGAATTTATTTGAATATTATTTACAATTAACGCTAATTATTATAGTAACAGAACATAACCTTCTGTGACAGTATTGGATTTCCAGCCTCCGTGACGTTTCGCTAATTGTCTTTCGATTGCATATACGAGAATAATCGATACTTGCGGTTTTATAATGGTACAATGGTGATTTCTTATTGGCTGAATAACTGAATTATAATGAATAGGTGTACTTTAATGAGGTGCATTAAAGGGCTACTACCAGGTGTATAATTACTACATTTCGGCATGGTCGAGCATAAACTATTTAAACTTCTTACCTCCAAAGTTTTATTGGCTTCTTCAGGTGTTTCAAATTCAACAAATGCGAATCCCTTGATTTTTCCGCTGGTTCTATACTTTGGTATTGAAACATACGCAACTTTGCCATATCCAGAAAACACTTCAGTGAGCCAATCATGTTGCGCATCAGGAGGTAGCTGTTCCTGGGGACACAGAGGTGGAGGAAATTATTACTATAGTTAAGAAATATGCTCTCACATACAGAAATTGATCAAATTTGATTTAGGAGTTATTTAATCAACTATCTGAAGACAGGTTTGAACCTCATAAATAACTAGTGTAACATGTAGCTAGTCGGTGATGTACGCAATGGAAGGGGAAGGAACTGGCCATCCATCCCATTATCTCCTGGCCTAGTTGCCTCATAAGTGGTGCCTTGCTAGTATCACTTGTGAGGTTCAGACCTGTCTTCGGACAGTTGACTAAACAACAATGAATATATGTATTTATTCACACTGCAAATAGGTAAGTATCACTTGTGAGGTTCAGGAACCCGGAGGTTCATTGCCGCCCTCACATAAGCCCGCCATTGATCCCTATCCTGAGCAAGATTAATCCAGTCTCTATCATCATATCCCACCTCCCTCAAATCCATTTTAATATTATCTTCCCATCTACGTCTCGGCCTCCCCAAAGGTCTTTTTCCCTCCGGCCTCCCAACTAACACTCTATATGCATTTCTGGATTCGCCCATACGTGCTACATGCCCTGCCCATCTCAAACGTCTGGATTTAATGTTCCTAATTATGTCAGGTGAAGAATACAATGCGTGCAGCTCTGCGTTGTGTAACTTTCTCCATTCTCCTGTAACTTCATCCCTCTTAGCCCCAAATATTTTCCTAAGCACCTTATTCTCAAACACCCTTAATCTCTGAATAAATAATAATAACAACAATAAAATAATAATAATAATAATAATAATATAATAAAACTAACAAGGAGCATCCTAAATTAAATGAAGCACGATCACTTAAAATAACATTTAAAGTAAATCTAATTTGTATCTTAACCCCCAGCCAAGATCACTGCTGAAAGTTATTCCTAGGTATTTACATTTGTTAACTTCCGGAATGGTTTCACCCCCTAACATATACAACGCGATTATTTTGTTTCTTTTTCTTGTAAAGTTGACAGCTTTGCTTTTTAGAATATTTATTTTCATTTTGTTGGTCACTGCCCAATCGTTTATTCTATTGGGGTCATTCTCAAGAAGAGTAGTATCTTCATAACTTTTTATTTCCCTGTATACTATACAATCATCCGTGAATAAGCAAACCCTGGACAAGATGTTAACTGGCAATATCCATTTAAAAACCTTATTATTTTATTATACATTGAACTTTATAGCATGTTACACAGGAGGATGCTCAGTGAGATAGTTTTTAAATATATCCCATACATGAGCTGCAGCTGGACTTGCCACCCAAGTTTCTTTCATCGGCCCTATCTGGGAATGCTGTAACATCTTTTGAATTATGATGCATTATGTGTTGTGCAACACAAAAATTGCTTTTATTACGTCATCGACAGTCTGCATATTACTTTCTATGGCTTTGGGTAATATTCTCCATTTACTGTAAATTATTCCTAAAGCACATTCTGCCGATCTTCTAGCTCTAAACAATCTCATATTGAAATATTCTCTATGAGGATACAAATTTTAACTATTGTATGGTTGTAGAATATTCAAGAGAGAATATGCTTTAGGTCAGCGGTTATAAAATTATTACTCCATCTCGTGTTATTCCAACTTAAACAGATCCAGCTATTGCAATACTGTGTTGCTAGTATCATGTCTTGAATCGTTGCTGGATATAATTTAGCGTTGTTTCAACATAAATGTAGCCTAAGACAGAAATGTACCTTTGAATATAAATATAGGAAAAAGATAATGTTAGGCTAGTATTGTTCACAATAAGGCATTTCGCTTAAATTCCACTGGGAGTTCAGAAAGATATTCTGAAGACGAGAGCTTTGCCAGATAGTCTCATTTCTAGCATGTACCACAGATAACAAACACATAAATACTTCAATTTATTGAAAAAAAAAAAAAAGGTTTAATGTTGTAAAAAATACATCAACATAGGTCCATCACTACTGGGGAAAGCAGCCAGTGGTATCTGGAAGAACTTCTCTGTACTGTATGTAACATATCAAACTTACAACATAGATTGTACAATCATCGGTGTTCTCCTTCTCTCTGACTGGAGTAGTGCGAAATACTTTAGTTCCATCTTCTGTCACTGACAAAACCTCGGAATTCCTCAGAGCTTTTGCAATATCCGTGATGTTTGTAGTCAAAGCTCGAATTTTATTAAATCTTATAAATATTGAAAGATCTACATCTGCAACAGAAAATGGTTACAAAGTTACAATTCATTCGAATCATAATAGCATGTGTGTATTCCAGAAACAAATAAGATGAGAGTAACAGAATACGAAGAGTTCAATAAGATGGGATAATTAAATATTGCTGTGAGTGTCAAGTCATTGAGTGTAAAAGAGTGCCATGAAAGATGTCATTAACTGATGTGGAATATGAATTTTTATTATTATTATTATTATTATTATTATTATTATTGTTATTATTATATAACTTCTTTATAACATTTCTAGTTAACTGGTGTCGAATATGGATTATTACTATTATTATTATTATTATTATTACTATTATTATTATTATTATTATTATTATTATTATTATTATTATAAGTTCTTTTGCTTGTTGCATGGAATCTATGTATATGTCAACCTATAAACGTGATGAAAATTGTGAAATCAAAATGCATGATATGTATAATGGACAAGAACCTTTTGGCACAATTCCATGCTGCTTATCAGATATAAAACCAGATTTTTAAGTTATTTTTACTCGAGTCGATAAAGATTAGGGAAGAATAATGGTTAAACATAATTATTATTATTATTATTATTATTATTATTAAAAACATACCTACGGTATATAAAACAAATTATTTTCAGTGAATTATTGATTGAATTGATATACGAACGTCATTAATAATTCAGGCAGTACATCTCACTTCACGATATGTGTCAGAGGAAGAACAATAAATCTGAAGTCTGACTAGTGCACAATGGAGGGGGAAAGAATCTGGCCACCCTACTCCATTATCTCCTAGCCTAGTTGCCTCATAAGTGGTGCATTGTTGGTATCACTTGTGAGCAGTGGCGTGTGGTGATAAATAATCCTGGTGGTGCACAAACATTTATTATGATTATGATTATCATATTATTATTATTATTATTATTATTATTATTATTATTATTATTATTATTATAGGTACTAACCACGACATAACTACTAATGTACGTTATATAGGTATAGATTTACATAATTTTGTTAGTCAAGAAATTGCAATTAGTCAGTTTCCTATGTAGGTCCAGTAATAGCAAAGTAAAGTGTTCAATTTCTATTGCAGCATACCGTAAATATTATTGTTTTCGCTATATTGCGTTTTATAACACAGTTCACACGTTCACAAGCATTCGATACGTGTGTCGTCTCCTCAGCCTTAACTGCTAAAAGTCAGCAGCATTCTTTATTTCTTTGAAATCTCATCATGGCATACATCAAAATGGTTTGAAGGACTTCGTTCTGTATAGCGTTTGATGTGCTCTTAAACACTGTTCCTCTTTCCAAATGTTCCTTAAGAGTGCGTCTAATTCAGAACTAAAATTGATGAGGCCAGAAAAATACTAGCGTTTAAATATGAGTTTCCGCCATCGTGACCTCTTAAAGGCAACAACACCGCACGCACATATCTGTTCTTGGTAACTTTATCATTGTGAAGTGCAACAATCCAATTGTGTCTGTATGTTTGTTTGACCCAACACTGCTAATTTAACATTATTGTTGAGTGTGCAGCTGAAGAATCGTGTTTTTATTTCTTTCATTCATGTGCTTCAAATCAATCATACCTACAGAACGATAATCAAAATTATTTAGTTACTACGCACAGTCCTAAATTCAAACAGAAAAATAAATACAATTCATATCACGTAGCCTACTTGTTTTTGTCAATGAATGTTCGCCGCCGAACAATAGGCAAGGAAAACAAAATACAGCGTCTTTTATATTGCAGCCACATATTGTATTTTTTGTAAGTCCGAATGTTGAATTTTCTTGTCACTTCTCTATTACTGTTCTTCGTCGCTTATAATTTTAATTCCTATGTAGGTCTACCCATCTTCTTTATTTTTATCTTTTCGTGTAAAGTTCTTACAGAAAATTACATATTTAAAAGATTTTGCACACTATTCATTGCAATATTTATGATAGAACGGGCCAAACAGCGACTGCAGAACACATCTGAAAGTGCTCCTAACCCCTCTTACGCACATTGTACTGGCTCCCTAACATGCTCCAAAGCCTGCCAGTGAAACTCTACTACTGTGCATGCTCGAATGGAACAGTGTGCCGCAAGTGTCGAGTGGTAAACCTAAGTCCCAGGCGTCAACAAGAACAGTACACGTGCAGCGTTGTTTTTACATAGTACCGTATTATAATAAAGAATTATGTCGCTCACATAGTCTACTGCAGCTCATTGATATAAATTTAAAAACATGCGTTATTTGAAGAGGTGGTGCACTGCTCCTGTGCTCCTTAAGAGAAATCGCCACTGCTTGTGAGGTTCAGACCTGTCTTCGGACAATTGACTAAACAACAACAACGTGCATAAATGATATACTGCTGGAAACAGGATCTTTCAGAGAATATAAATCAATAAAAAGAAAAAAGAAAAATTGAAATTTTGAGCATATTACAGGGTCCCGGTCCCCTTAGCTGTAGCATATATTTCAATGATTCACACTCAAAAACAAGACAACACTCATGTGTGTAACTCATTCTGTTTCCTTAACCTTCCCATTGCAGGCAGGCTAGCAAGTGAACAAATCTTTAGGATATTTAATTTTGTACTATAAAACAAGCTAACAGTATGCACAATAAAACAAGGGAGTTGTTAAATTAGGATCTACCAAACTTTTTTTAACTTAATACATTCTAAGATATATAGCCTCGGCTATCATCTATATCTATATAATATATAGCTTGAACTGGTAATGGAAATTATGGGAAAATGGCTGAACGGATTTTAATAAATGGCCCCTCATTTTGAAGCTTGGAACCCAAAATTTTTCGGAAAAATAGTAGTTTTCAGTGAAATGTCAATTTTCCTACATAATTTTCCTATTTTCCAAAATCCATCTGTCGTCAGTTTTGAGAACTAGCTAATTGCATTCAGGAGAAGCGAAGCGAGCATCAAGTCGGCCGTGTTGCATTTCAGAATAAAACAAAACACACACTACAGTAAACAATATTACACGAAGGCCATGATCTGCAAGAATGCTGATATATTTAGAGCTCAAATTAAATTGGTTATTAAAAACTTAACTTATTAAAAATAATTTACAGGTTCGATTCTGTGGTGTGTAATTTTCTGGGTACATCTGTGTATTGGATATTAAAAACTACAAAACTTGAGGTGGTT
The DNA here is from genome assembly GCF_040183065.1 of Periplaneta americana. NCBI lineage: Eukaryota > Metazoa > Arthropoda > Insecta > Blattodea > Blattidae > Periplaneta > Periplaneta americana. The sequence continues at coordinate 197,587,259 of NC_091120.1, forward strand.
TGATGACATTATTACTATTAAAAATGAAATATTATTGTAGTTAATGCCGTGATGTGACTATTTTTCATTAATTATGCATATTAATGCTATATTGATGATATGAAAGTGAAACGTTTTGGGGTTATATAAGTAGATGTAGAGAATAACTTAAACTAGATTTTGATTTCTATATTTTACTGAGTGGCGGCTATATCGTATATATAGTATATGTTACTGAAAGCTATAAAACTTATGTAAGATAATAATATTATTAAAAATCAAATATTTTTATAGTTATTAATCAAGTGGGGTTGGATCTTTTCCATATATTTAATGGCGGTGTGGTGTAGATATTTATATGCGTGGTTCTCTTCAGTATTGGCTCCAGAGAGAGTATGTTTCATTATTATGGAAGCAAATAACTTTCAGAATGTCTGGTATTCTTCATTGAAAATAAATCTGAAAAATGTTTATTTGAACGTCTAATGAACTTAGTTTGCAGCATTTGCTGCACAAGCCACTAGTTACAATATATTCGTAATGCAGTATATGTACAGTACACTGCGTAATGTTTTGCCTAACATCAGCTGATCAGACAGCACTGTTATTTTGGTGCCACGTACATCTGGCAGAGTAGAGTAGAATGCCGTCTCTATTTACTTTAATGCTCGAAGTGAAATACTATAGGCTACATTACAACTCCATTTATCAATCTGTCAATCATAATACCACCATCTTACGACATAATAACTTATGTCATGTTCACACATCGAAAGGAAGAAACAATCCAAGGGGGAGGATGACATAGTTTCCATCGTTTCTATGAAATTACCAATAAAGTTCGTGCTCAACAACCTAACATTCACTATAAACAACTACATACTCCTCTTTCCTTCATTGCAATTTCAATGTTTACGTCATAGGTTATATGGCTACATAATTAAATTTTAATTTCCTTTACAACATCCCTTAGCACTCATTCTGCACGTGACAAGTACTCATGAATATTTCATGCAAGAAAGACGCGAAGATTTGCCAATCAAAGGGAGAGATATTCCATAAAAAAAGTACTTACGTGGATCTTCCATAATAAGCTTCCCCAGAAACCTGTCTTTTGTGATATTGGCATCGCTGAAATAAAATTCCATCTGCTTACGAATTGTGTCATAAAGCTGTTTCTTCCGCTGGCGAACAATTTTGTGGGGCACTTCACTTTCTACCTCAATTTGATCGTCTTCAACAATGGCTGCGTTTTCTTCATCCATTTTCTCTAAATAGAGAGAAAAAAGATTACACATACTTTCTCACTGACACACTTCACTTATTGGTCATTCCATGTAAAAGGACCCTGTATGCAAAAAAATTAAAATATTTCAAGTAATTGTAATATCCATATTTCTAGAGTAGTAGTTGTTGTTTTCTAATGCCAGGCCTTTGACAATAAAGTCATTTGACTTCTTGCACTCCAATATTTTTCAAAGATATTATCATGACCAGCCACTGAAGCACAGATTTTGAGGTGTTCTGAATCCATTTCTTGGCTTGAGTTGCACAATGGGCAGTTAGGGGACTGATATATTTGTTTGGCCAAATGCCTGCATAGAATTGGAATATATTTCTAGAGTAGATGAACCTTTATACCAGATAAACAATGGGAAAATTTCAGTATACGGTTTTCTCACTGACAATTATATCTTAAAATACTACAAAGAACACATTTGTCTGCGTTTGTCGAATGCTTATCATCATGCTTACGAAAAGGCACTTCTCAGTGTAAATAATTTATTTTGTGTGCACTAGGTTGGAATTTTGGGTGAATGTTACTTATGTCCCGCCAACTATAGGAGACATAGGCCAGTTTTACACTAATCCTAAACATGTTGACGGGATAATAAAAACCTAACCTAACCTAACCTAACCTAACCTAACCGCGTCGGTGTCTATTCCAAAATCGGCGGAAGTCGCTCAACGCTCCTTTAACCAATATTCGTTCAGTGGGCGGTGGATACTCTACATTGACCGAATTTTGAAGTAGGAGAGAAAGGAATCCGTGTTCTGAAATTTATCCTGGTTGGGTAAGAGCTTGTCAATGTTTGGTGACCTAGCCTACCGAATAAAAAATACAATGCTCTTCACTTAGACCTATTGGAATCCGACCTATTCTGTGCATGGCAAGCAGGTCTACACATAGGTCTAAATGTTTCCAGGAAATAGATTATCAGACAAGACTTCGGAAATAGCAAAATACATTTTCATTAAACATTCGTTGACAGTAATTCCACCTTACTGGTTTTTGGCAAAACATAGCTACTTCAATCATATACCGAATATAATCAATTTTAATTTAGGCCTATACTTTATACGTACGTTCCATTTTCTTCAGGAAATTATTAATTAGAATCCGGCTGAAATTTACGCACAACACTGAACAGATTATAATCGAAATTTAAATGTTAATTGTGAGGTATCCGTATACTGTAATTTTCCCCACACTAGGTAACTTGGCACATTACAAAGAAACTCAAATGTCGAAAATAGACCTCCATAATAAATAGCAACAGAACCAGTAATGTTCCATTTCTTACCAGATAATACTAATTAAATCCAATATCTTATACAACAATCTTTCAAACGTGCTAGAAACGTTCGAACTACAACCTGCGAACCGCCATTTGTAATGAATAACTTGTGTATGTTGGTCAACCTGCAAATTGGATTACGATTCTCAAATTTTTCAGTACAAGCTTGAGAAGTCTGAAGGCGGGCATTTGATTTTCTTTCACTTCGGGTAAATAATAGTAATATAAAAATAAAATAAAAGGGATTTCACAAGGGTTAAGAAATATTGTATTGTGGAGCACGATGATCTAGTTAAAATACTGTAAGAGGCCAAGACTGACAGTCCGTTCATTTTGTTGCTTAAATGATTTGATGTAGAGATGGGTAAAAAATAACACAACAGTTATTTTGGAACTGTTCCGGTCTCGGAACTGTTGCAAAAATGAACAGTAGGTCGGAACCTCCTGTTCCGAAATAACAGTGTTCCGACTCCGAGCTGCTCACTTGCCCAGCTGTTGCGGGCTCGCAGTACCGCGTTGCACAGGGTATGTTCCGACTCTCTCGGTACTGTTGCAAAAATGAACAGTAGGTCGGGACCTCCTGTTCCGAAATAACAGTGTTCCGACTCCGAGCTGCTCACTTGCCCAGCTGTTGCGGGCTCGCAGTACCGCGTTGCACAAGGTATGTTCCGACTCCGAGATAACAGTCGGAACGTCGGAGCTTGTTCCGATGAACCGACAGCTGCAGTTACACTGTTCTCGTTGTTCTTTATGTCATACTTGGAACTTCGTTGGATGAAGTTGGTACTTGAAACTCTCACGTGGTTGGAGGGGGGCGCATGGAAATTGAAATCCTTGCGGTGGCGCGAACTTTAATATCAACATTTGTAAGACTGGCCAATCATCTGTAATGTTATAGTAAGTATTTAATAATCTGTAATATTCATTCCCGCTTTATGGTTTATTTCACCATTAGTTGACTAATTCTGTTTTATAAACATTCTACAAAGTCATAAAGTACGCATACTATTATTAATTCATTGATCAGCTGATTCTATACAAAGGTTAAAGTCGTAAATGGTAATGAGTGGTTTAGTTACAATGTCAGTATGTCGTTTGTTGAGGTTAAGTCTGACAAGCACAAGTTTTTGTGCTATCTTCTCTGTTATCAAAGAACGACAAAAATGTTGTAGCATTATTTGTTGGAAACTACCCATATAAGTACTGATTTGGAGAGCGAGGTTTAATGCGAAGTTTAAATTACACTTTGGTAAAGATGCGATTCCAACATTTTACTAACCCACTGCGGGGTTTCCAGGTTTCAGTACTGCCAATATATATCTTTTTTATTTATGAAATTGTAATATTTATTATTATTATTATTATTATTATTATTATTATTATTATTATTATTATTATTATAACTGCATTAAGAAAAGTAAAAATAAAAATTAATGATTTGTTTTTTTTATTATGTAATAGAGAGAAGAGAAATTACATACCATATGTTTTAAATGTTATGTTATTTTTTTTAGTTGGCTACCATGTCTTTATAACTTTATGTACGAAAACAAAGTGTTGTATTCTGTCCTTGTAGTCAACAGCTGTTTAATTACTAACATTAAGCTTTTGAGTTCTGTCCGCATGCACAGCAATTTTCCAAAATCGATTCGAATGTGCATTGCAGTGCCATCTATAGATAAGAATGTGTACTATGTCATGCCTATGAGTGCTCCAGTGTGAGCAGCATGGTAAAGAGGGAGGGTACTGTACCGTTCGTTTGAACGACTCAACGACTCCGACTCATCACCACTGGTGACTGTTATTTGGAACATAGTATTTTTTCGGAACCGGAACAGTCGGAACTGTTCCGGGAAAAGAACAACTTCGCCCATCACTAATTTGATGTGGCACACTAAATTTATAACAATTCAATACGAGTAACAATGTCAGTTACGACGAAAAAAATGTGAGAAAATACATTTCCTGATTAAATTTAAGACATGTCTTAATATAGCGTCAATTTAAATAAATAAGTTCAGCTCACGTACTCATCCTGCTCAATCTTCCATTCCAAGATTCAAATGGTTTCTTTTAACAATTAGATAACTATATCCCTTTATGACAAAGCTCTGTGATCTGCCATTGGAAATTAAAACTAATATTAAATTATTACTAAAATTATATTTCTTGTACATCATTCCCTGATAAATTTACTCGTAACAAGCACTGTCTTTATCAGAAAGTAAAAAAAAAAAGAGGTAAAAATGAATGTCAACAAATAACGCAACAAACGAATTTATTACTATGGAAATGTAAAGATGTTCTCTATGAACATTAAGAAAATGTTCAAGTGAAATAGCAGAAATAACCGTTAATGGCCTTGGTGTTGTACAAGATATTAACACTGTTAGCACTGGCAATATTCTCGCTCTTGTGTGGTCTGCTGCCATATCCAATAATAAGTTACTTTAAAACTCATGGGAGTTTTAGAAGTCGAAGAGTTACAAGTTTTATATCAGCTGTGATCTGCTTCAGCGGGGGTACTCTACTGGGAATCGCGTTTCTTCACCTGATGCCCGACATGAGACAGAAACTGGCAGCTCTCCCGAAAACTGGGATCAATTCCAACCCAGATATACCCGTCAGCGACATTCTGACTTGTGGTGGATTCTTTTTCGTGTATTTATTAGATGAACTGATGCATATATTGGTCGAACGTTGCGTTGGAAGAAAATCAGTGCCAGTAACGGTTTTATCCAGGAGGTCCAGGGCGGCAGCAGCCTCCACATCTCTCCAGGAGAACATCAACAGTCAGGTAGGGAATAGGGATGGGCAAAAATAACGGGTTATTTTCATACGGTTAATTACCGGTTATGGAAAGATGCATTATAGGAGCCAATCTCCTTATTGGTTGAATGGTATGAATGCTACTATCGATATGTATTGTTGTTATAATGGACATAAAATATGTTGCCAACTTCTAAATTAACAGCCAGTTTTATATTGTTGGCTTATAGCCTACTTCAAAATGTAAATAACAGCAGTAATAGTAAAATGTATTTTCCCTGGACCAAAAATATAATACAAAGTGACTGAAATCACATCAGTAGTAACAAACTGTTTATTTTTTTTATTTAATTTTTAATTTAGTAGCATTTAATGTTTATCGAATATCGAATGCTAAAAACGCTAATCGAACCATTACTTCCGCTTACCTTTTTTTTTTTGAGTATAATGTGTGATGGGTGGCCCCTATAATGCATCTTTGCCCCCGTTATTTTTGCTTGCCAGTTTAAGCTGGTAACCGTTTTTTTTTTAATATACACCGAATCAAATTGTATTTAAGTGTATCTCAAATTTAATGTCAGTCTAATATCGTTTCTTTTCATTATTTTGTACTCTATATAATCAACTCTGTATAGGGGAAAGTTGGATAATACAGAGTAGCTTAGACTTGATGGGCTACAGTAAGCCTCCTACCTTGACTTTAACATTACACTATACCTTTATTGAAATACTGCCATATCCATACGTATACTATTTATTTACAGCACCAAGTAACATTTATTAGTCTTTCGTTTAGGTATATACATTATTACCAGATTGGTAATAATCTTTCTCTTCACATATTATTTTTCTATGAAGTCGCACTTGAAGGGATTATTGCGTCATGATTTCAGCATCGTGGCTAACGAGAAAGAGAGGCTAAGGCGCGTCGTCACATTTTTGTAGTCATAAGTCATAAATGACCAACATTGTACAAGGTTATATGTAAATGCACCTTTAACATGAGTTTAGTATAGAAATTCCTTTATTTTTTTTAGAACTTTGAACATGTATTTATATTAGGCGGTTGTCAAGATGGCCATGACTAGACCATGATAACCACGTGACTCCAATTCGTGCCGAAGCCTGTCTAGTGATGGAGGAAATAAATTAAATACCGATATATTGATATTGCAATATATTGCAAACGATATATATCGCAGAAAATATATCGATATATTGAACGATTATCGATATATCGCTATTCCGTAAGCAAATTGCATTTTCAGGAGTACATTTACTGTATCACTATAAAATTACTTACATTTTAATATTTTTACCATTGAAATTAACATCATAACAGTCAAAAGCATAAATATAAAATTGTAAAAATAAACAATACATTTTCAATACCATATGATGTAGGTCCTAACCTAAATCAAAATTATGGTGGAGGCAAAGGAACTTAAATTATGTAGTGGGAAAGAGTTAAGTTAACTCTACATGGTTGAGAATTTAATATTGGAACACGATTCAATTATTCTAATGTTATATAGGATTCAATCCAGGACACAGATGTAATGCTCTTTTCTACCTAACAATGTAATCATTTTTAAATGTAAGTAAACCGTACTTAGAATATTACACGTTTTAACAAACTTTACAGTTGATTTGATACAATTCTTCTACAGTAAGTTCCCATTGCAAGTTATTGTTATATTCCAACATTCCAAACAACAATGGTGATGATTATAGGAATAGAATTTTTATGCACTGAAAGATATAATAAGAAAACAGAATGTCAGCACTAGGTTGTGCATAGAAATCATTGACGTAAACAAAATGTCACATCGGTATTAAATCCTTGCTTCTCTTTCCATTTCAGAATATAGAAATAGAAGTTTTGATACCCGTTTTGAGATCAGACGATTCCCTCTCAGGATGGGAGTTGCTCTCCTGCCGAGAACAAGGTATTGAGTGAGGTTGCACAATTATGTAACTGTCCACCTTTATTAGCGCCATCTCTCGGGAACTATCGGAGTTGTCTAGTGTGGATTTTGTTCTTGTTGGTAATGATAATAATTCCACAAAAAAAAAAAAAATCGATAAATTTATGAGAAAACCGATATATTATACGATATATTGAATCAAAATTTCGATGTCGATATATCGCTATATCGAAAGAAAAATATCGGTATTTCGTAAAAACCGATATATCGTTTCCATCTCTAAGCTAGTCTTTCTCGTTAGCTACGCCCAGCATAGCAGTTTCATAAGCCAAACAAAAATAGTCCTAAACCATAAGAGATGGCTCGAAATGGATTTCATTCTTGAAAAGATCGCATTTATTGACGTATTTCACTCGGGATGACCACGCATCCATGTTTTACGGTTTAATCGTAGCAATCGGTTGAAAGTCTGTAAAAATAAGAGAAGTATAGTCGCGACGCTGTTATTCCCGGCGTGACTCCTCCTCTTTGCTTACGTCTTAGGAAGTGAAGGCTCTATAAAGTCTAGGTAGGTAGTATCGTTCGCCATTTTTGTTCTTTCGTTGCCGAGCTACCAGACGAGGAATCTATTTGCCACACCGTTAAACATTATCATGTCGTAGCTCCTATGATAATAAATCAAACGCACTGTAATTCAGCAAATAATTGAGCAGCAAATAACATCGTGTGCTTTTTGCGAACGCCAACGAAAGAGCCAAAATGGCGGGCGATTATATTAAGTATTTATCGAGCCTTAAGAAATGAATAACGTCTTCCTCAGCGAATCACAAGACGCACACGTTTAAACGTAGCCTACCTGCAACGCGATTGGCTGCCGGAAATTAGAGCGACGGGACTATAGTACATGTTTCTGGGTTATAATTTAAACAATATAAAATTTTATTTTGCTAATATAATTAACATCAGTTTTTCAATCAGTCTTCATTCTTTCTTACTAGAGACGCCAGACTTAAAACAATGGATGTTTTTTCTTTGAAATTTGAAATCCATTATTATGCTAGGAGTCGGAAACTCTTATTGTAAACAGAGCAGCCAACATGAGTATCTATGTACAACAGCAAACTGTAGCGACAGAAGCTAAGCTCTCTGATAGTGGCTGTTTCCCGACCCTCCTTTATGCAATTCCTTTGCCTAATTTTGACGTTCTGAGAGAGCGAATCCTAAATGGATTTGATCAAATAAACACTCCAGGCGTTTTCAACAGAGAATGCCAAAGAATGGAACGCAGGTTTAGGGAATCCACTGACACAGGAGGAGGCCCTTTGGGCGATTTTTGTAAGACTTTTTTTGTTGTAATTATATCAACACTAGTGGCTTGTGCAGCAAATGCTGCAAACGAAGTTCATTAGAAGTTCAAATTAAAATTTTTCAAATTTATTTCCAATGAAGAATAGCAGACATTTTGAAAGTTATTTGCTTCCATAATAGTGAAACATACTCCCTCTGAATGCTTTTTATGCCAAATACATTTCCTTGGACGAATCCACCTTCAGTTCTTGACTTTCAATGCGAAAACGCAAGTAACAATGTTAGGACGATCAGGGAATTTTTCATGTGGGAATAATGCAGTGGCTATTTCAGGTCATTGCGGATTATACTGGGTGTTCAGTTCAAAGTGTGTCATGGCTCGCTGTATGCCGTCACGTGGCTAGTCGATGAGCCTAGAGAATTCAATCTTCCTACACTTCCGCAGAGGTGTATTACTTATCTGCCAGAGAAGTTGCCTAGCAAGTACGGCGTTCATTCAGAAGAATACTTACCGATACGTACGGTAACGCCGGTAGTGGCAGGAATGTGAACTGTTTCGAAACATGTACTGAGGTGAGTTTTTTCTTACTGTCGGGATATGGGGAGAGGGTTAAGACAATTACTTACGTATTTGTTGACATTAACTTCGACGGTCAACATGGACACGGAGCATTTGATTTGTATTGTGGAATGTTGCCGTACGCAACCGATGATAAATACCCTGCGTACGACTTGGCCGCGCAAAACATAGTTCGAAAGAGGTTATGGTAGCACACAGACCATACAGACCGCCGAACGTTCAAGTTATACCGTACACGTTCTCAAGTTCAGATTGAACGCCTTGTTTAATAGGCAACTTCTCTGACACAAAAGCTGAAACTCGCTTCAAATCGCCGACTCATCAACAGTGACGTCATGACACACTTTGAAATGAACACCCAGTAGGTGAGAGTTAAGAAAATTTCAGGTTCGATTAAACCAAAGAAATATGAAATTAATTTTGATTTAGTTTTAAGACGCAGCTAAAATAGGAAGCATGACTCATTACTACCGAGGAAAATTAGAGAATCACACATATAAATATCTACATCACACTGCCATTAAATATATGAAAAACCCCACATCACTTGACTAATAACTATAAAAATATTTCATTTTTAATAACAATATTGTTACCTTACGTAAGTTTTATAGTTTTCAGTAACAATATACATAGCTGTTACTCAGTAAATTATAAAAATAAAGATCTAATTTAAAATATTCTTTCTCTGTGTCTACTTATATAAAACCTCAAAAGGTTTCACTTTCATATCATCAATAAAGCATTCATGTATGTAATTAGTGACAAATAGGTCTACTCACATAATATTGCATTAACTATAATAATATTTCATTTTTAATGGTAATAATCTCATCAAACATTCTTAAGTTTTGTAGTTCTTAATATCCAATACACAGCTGTACTCGGAAAACTACAGACCAGAGAATCAGACCTGTAATTTTTTTTTAATACCCCATCTGAACTCTAAATATGTCAGCAATCCTGCAGATCATGACCTTCGTGTAATATTGTTTATTGTAGTGTGTGTTTTGTTTTATTCTGAAAAGCCATATTTCTCAAAACTGACGACAGATGGATTTTGGAAAATAGGAAAATGATGTAGGAAAATTGGCATTTCACTGAAAACTACTATTTTTCTGAAACACTTTGGGTTCCAAGCTTCAAAATGAGGAGTCATTTATTAAAATCCGTTCAGCCGTTTTCCCGTAATTTCCATTGCCAGTTCAAATTATGTATATAAATTACAGTATTGCACAAGACAATTCGTGCAACTACAGCATAAAGTCATTTTTTCAATCCTGACAGATATTCTACTACTTTGGATCTGTTCGCCTTCCTGGCCAAATCTAAGGGTGTCTTGCCAGTTCTATCACCAGCTGTAGGGCTCAGGCCAGAATTGATAAGAAACTCAACAATTCGTAAATGGCCCCTAAGTGCCGCCCAGTGTAGGGGTGTTTTTCCTTCACTGTCCAAAACATCAGTGACAGCGCCTGCCTTGATAAGAGACTGAACGACTTGCAAGTGACCATTTTTTGCCGCTCGATGGAGCGGTGTCTTGCCTTCATTGTCCACTGTGTTTGGGTTAGCGCCTGCTTTGATAAGAAGTTCAGTAACACTCAAGCTACCCCTAACTGCCGCCCCGTGAAGGGGTGTCCAGCCTCTGTAGTCCTTGACGCTTACAATAGCGCCTGCGTTGATAAGAATTTGAGTAATTTGAGAGTAACCCATAATTGCCACTCCAAGAAGCGGTGTACCACCTCCATTATCCACAATTTCTATATTTGCTCCTTCTTTAATGAGAAACTGAGCAACATTTAAGTAACCCATAACTGTCGCCCAGTATAACGGAGTCTTACCTTCTTTGTCAACAATGTCTGGGTTAGCGCCTGCTTTGACAAGAATCCGAGTAATTTCAAAGTCATTTCCAAGTGCAGCCCAATGGAGCGGTGTTCTATTTTCTTTGTCCACAATGTTTGTGTTAGCGCCTGCCTTAGTAAGGATCTGAGTAACATCCAAATGACCATTTTGTACAGCCAAATGCAGCGCTGTTTTACCATTAATGTCCATAATATCTTTCTTAGCACCTGCTTTGATGAGAAGTTGAGTTATTTCAAAGTAACCGTCAAATGCAACCAAAAGGAGCGGTGTGTTACCGTCAATGTTCACAATGTCTGGATCTGCGCCTTCTTCGAGAAGTAACTGACAAATTTTGAAGTGATTATTATTCGCAGCCCAGTGAAGTGGTGTATAACTCCAATTGTCCACAAGATCTATGCTAGCACCTGCTTCGATAAGGTATTGAGCAACTTGTATGTGATTCTCTATCGCTGCCCAGTGGAGCGGTGTTTTGCTTTCTTTGTCCACAGCGTCTGTCCGAGCTCCTGCTCTGATAAGTGACTGAGTAATTTGCAAGTGACCCATAAATGCCGCCAAAAGAAGCGGTGTCTTACCTTCGTTGTCCATAACGTTTACGTCAGCGCCTGCATTGATAAGAAACTGAGTAAGTAAAAAGTCACCTTTAAGAGTCGTTATGTGTATCAGTGACTGTCCTAGCCTGTCCTTCGAGGAAGGGCTCGCTCCCCACTTTAAAAATACTTCCAACATGAAAACTGATCCTGAATATGTTGCAGGAACAATAGGTGTTTCATTGAATGAGTTCTTATGCAAAGGGTCTGCGCCAAGGGACACGAGAAATTTCACTAAAGACACTGAACTTGATCTAGCAGCGAAGAACAAGGGACTGTTACCATTAACGTCAACAGAAAGTGGCTTCGCACCTAAGTCTATGAATTTGCGAACAAGCGAAAGAGACCCTGATCGTGCTGCATAAAATATCGCTGTACGATCATCGCTGTCAGTGCAATTCCGATCAGCGCCCCAGGATAAGAATGCTTGGACGAGTGGTTCAGATCCTGACAGAGCAGCGAACAGAAAGGGTGGTACAGAATGAAGAGTTTCATTGTTAGAGATCGCGTTTATGCCGCGAGAAAGAAATATTTCTACTACAGAAATTGATCCAGACCACACTGCACAATGAAAGGGTGTTAATTGTTTTCTGTACTCAAATCCCTCTCCGAATATATTACAAAGAAATTCTGCAGAAAAATTTGCGCCTGTGTTCAAAAGTAACTGTGTTAATTCGATGTGACCCTGTCGAGAAGCCTCACAAAGAAGATTTTTATCGGAATGTTCATCTCTATCGACTAGTGTTCCCAAGGTCAGCAGCATAGATGCCAGTGCGACGTCTCCAATCTTGGCCGCTTCTAAGAGTAGTTTTTGTCTGTCAGGAGGATCAAGTGTAGATAGTTCCTGCGGAGAGATAAGTTAATTTTATCAGTTCTGTGTGGCGGTGTTAGAATTCAAGGAGACAAGATGGAGAATATCCTCCTTCTGGATTTTTCACCAACTTATACATACATTCTTGTGTTCATTTCCATATCTGAATACATGTTTTAATAGTATTTGTGCCACACTGGCCAGAATAGCGATATTTTTCCAGCAACTCCATTTCCAACAACGTACTTTCATTGTCTATGTGGCAGTCAAAACATTTTCTCCTCCAGAGTGAATAGTGAATTTGCTATAGGGAGCTTATTGTCAATGTTGTTTGTAAATGTAAAAGCAATACACTAAAATATTTTAGACTGTGTTTTTTACAACTATGTCAAAAATGGGCCTACTATAAGTTTATTGTTTTTACGAACGTTTGTTGCTATTGTTGTTTTCATAATACGATTCAGTAATTAATTGATTTGTGAATAATTATTGAGCACTTCCGGTACCTATCAAAATATAGGAAAGAAAGAATAATCATGATACCAGAAAATTCAAAATACATGTCAGGTGCCACAGTAAATAAAATTGACGTTAATAATAATAAAGTTATTAACATGTTGATATGAAGGTAGTATACTAAAATATTTTAGACTGTGTTTTTTACAACTATGTCAAAAATGGGCATTCTATAAGTTTGTTGCTTTTACGAACGTTTGTTGCTATTGTTGTTTTCATAAAACAATTCAGTAATTAACTGATTTGTGAATAATTATTTAGCACTTCCGGTACCTATCAAAATATAGGAAAGAAAGAATAATCATGGTACCAGGAATTCAAAACACATGTCAGATGCCACAGTAAATAAAATTGACGTTAATAATAATAAATTTATTAACATGTTGATATGAAGGTAGTATACTAAAATATTTTAGACTGTGTTTTTTACAACTATGTCAAAAATGGGCATACAATAAGTTTGTTGTTTCTACGAGCGTTTGTTGCTGTTGTTGTTTTCATAATACGATTCAGTAATTAATTGATTTGTGAATAATTATTTAGCACTTCCGGTACCTATCAAAATATAGGAAAGAAAGAATAATCATGGTACCAGAAAATTCAAAATATATGTCAGGTGCCACAGTAAATAAAATTGACGTTAATAATAATAAAGTTATTAACATGTTGATATGAAGGTAGTGTACTAAAATATTTTAGACTGTGTTTTTTACAACTATGTCAAAAATGGGCATAATATAAAGGCCCATTCACAATGAAAATTAAACATAACCGTAACATAAACACAGAAGTTTGCGGCCAGGTTATCAAATGGGATCATTCACAATGATTCACATAAACATTGACATAAACATTACCGTAAGACGTTAACATGAAAGTTTGCTTTGGAAACAGTACACAATCGTGGAGCGCTGAAGTATACGACAGAATATGAGCAAATGGCATCGTTGTTATGTTTCCATGGTTACCAGTATCTTTGCGGTTATGTTTATGTCTGCATCATGAATGTTCTTAATTTTACCGTAACGTTTCCATTTTTAAGTTAACGCTTACGTTATGTTTAATTTTCATTGTGAATGAGCCTTTAGTTTTTGTTGCTTTCACGAACGTTTGTTGCTGTTGTTGTTTTCATAATACGATTCAGTAATTAATTGATTTGTGAATAATTATTTATCACTTCCGGTACTATAAAAATATAGGAAAGAAAGAATAATCATGATACCAGAAATTCAAAACACATGTCAGATGCCACAGTAAATAAAATTGACGTTAATAATAATAATAATAATAATAATAATAATAATAATAATAATAATAATAATAATAATAAAGTTATTAACATGTTGATATGAAGGTAGTATACTAAAATATTTTAGACTGTTTTTTAAAACTATGTCAAACATGGGCCTACTATAAGTTTGTTGCTTTTATGAACGTTTGTTGCTGTTGTTGTTTTCATAATACGATTCAGTAATTAACTGATTTGTGAATAATTATTTAGCACTTCCGGTACCTATCAAAATGTAGGAAAGAAAGAATAATCATGGTACCAGAAATTCAAAACACATTTCAGATGCCACAGTAAATAAAATTGACGTTAATAATAATAAAGTTATTAACATGTTGATATGAAGGTAGTGTACTAAAATATTTTACACTGTGTTTTTTTACAACTATGCCAAAAATGGGTCTACTATGAGTTTGTTGATTTTACGAACGTTTGTTGCTGTTGTTGTTTTCATAATACGATTCAGTAATTAACTGATTTGTGAATAATTATTTAGCACTTCCGGTACCTATCAAAATATAGGAAAGAAAGAATAATCATGGTACCATAAATTCAAAATGCATGTCAGATGCCACAGTAAATAAAATTGACGTTAATAATAATACATTTATTAACATGTTGATATGAAGGTAGTGGAAGTTTTCTTGGAAAACCATAAAACTTAATAAAGGTTTCTCATTGTGCTTCAACTTCCAATAGAGATAGACTAGGTCACTGTCCTCATATCTCCATCTCTGTCTGAAGTGTTGGTGTAAAGATTTTCCCTACACTATCCGCTTTGCAGTTAGAAAATAACAGTACTATTGTGCTTTTAAGTAAACAATTTCCTAGAGAGCAATATTGTCGGAATTTTGAGTATGAGTTTGTATTAACAAAATAATAATTAATATCAACTACAACCGATTAATTTTAATCGACTCGATTATTCGATTGAATATTTTTGATCGACTAATCTTACAAGAGAAATTGATCGATTAATCGATTAAATCCCACAACACTAATTTATACTGATTTGTTTCATAACTCATTAGTAAAGGAACAAGTGAAAAGTGTGGAATGTATTGAATCTACTCAGTTTTACATATAAAGGGACATCATTTTATTTTTACTAACATTTTTAATATTAACGTGGCTATACCTTTGGATCAACACCGTTTGCTACCCCTTTCCACAACTGGAGTTCGATGATACTGGCGTAATATACAAACATATCACTTTGCTAGGTATAGGAGGGAAGAAAAGTTGTTCCTCCATTTACGTAAACTAGGAAATATCGCGCTTTTGAGTTTGATAATTTTCATTAGGTTTTTGTTTAATCAAAATACAGTGTAGTATTAAAAGTGAGTGTTTTTACTCACGAACTGAGCTATCCATTCGGACGTATTCATTATGCAGTGTATATTATACTGTCTACAGCACATTAGCGTACAATATAGAGAATGAAGTTAAATTGAAAAATAATCATAATATAGATATTTAAATACATTTTTTAAAATGATGGCCGTTCATTTCGATATAGGCTTCAGTTCTAATGTGCATATTATCGTACTATAGGCTATTGTACCTAATCCCAATTACCAGTTTCGTCCTTCGTACTAGTAACTCATGTTGAAATAATTCTGTACTTATTCTATAAAAGAGTACCTTACGTACTGTAAATTCAATCTTCACTTCTGCCCGATCCGAAAAGATAAAATTACTCAGACATACTATCTGTTGTCCGTCCAAGTGTTTATGTCGTATGGTTATGTCGTAGGGTCGTAGAAAGGGAGGAAACCATGTGACAGTTAATTACTTAACGAGGCCCTTTTATTTAAGTTCTTTTAAACAGTTGTTTAATATTACGTAGACGTCCAATTCCTAACAGAAATTAATGTTCTCACAAAAGAGCTAAGACGACAGCCGCCACTAGCTGGCGAATAAAAGCAGGTGGGGGAAACCGGGATACGACGTAGGTAAATGGACGACAGTACCTGTGCGTAAATGATTCAATATTGAAAGCTCTTTCGTCATTGGAAAACGCGAACATATTTTTGGAACGTGCTGTTTACTATGACCGTAAGGCTACTATGACTGTATATGCGGTCTTAGATCTGTGTGCAGGAACGTTGAACTTCATTAGTAGAAGGGGTGGGAGTGAAGTACATACAAAAACTCAGGTACAATAAAAATTGTAGTAAAAATAAAATGATGTCCCTGTATATCTGAGGAACACTCACCCCACATTGGTTGTATTCTTTCATTATATTGTGGTCCCAGCCCCTAACGGTGACGATACATCCCTCATACTCCCATGTAAGGCCACTGTCACGCAAAGTTCCACAGCTCAGTTCTGGTTCTTCAACATTGACGCCGCACGTGGAGGCAGTTTCCATGGAAACGTGAAAATCAGGAACAACTGCAACCACACAGACACTGAACTGAGCAGGCAGGCGTTCATTGTGCCGTGGTTGTGAAATACCACGACAAAAATATGGAGAACAGACCTTGTACGATCACAGTCCAGTTGAGGCGTGCGTTACTCCGGACGTCGAACCCTTTCAGAAAGTAGACCCCGGACTGAAAGCGGTCCATCCTCCAGATATGAAGCTTCATTTTAAACTCTTCCCTGGTGATGGTGACTCTGTGATCGAAATCTCCCAGTTTCATATTTCCTGGACCGAAGAACCACAGATTATCTTCGTCAGACTCCACGTAAGCTTCCAGTGTCACGCTGAACCCTTCCTTAACACGTACTACGTGTGGTGTTAGGGGTTCGAGAACCATGCTGTGAACTGAATCAGAACGGACAATTGAAAGCATGTAATCGCACTTCATAATGGACATATTCCGTGTGCTTCTGATTCACTGCACTTCAAACAGGAAGTTCTTAACATCCCAGCAACTATAAATATATTTATTTATTTATTTCAAATATACAGAATAAAGAAATATAATTACAAACCAAACAAGGAGAAATACAAATAAAATAATACAAGCAATATAAAAAGAAGATACAGTAGTATTAACAAAATTTGAGACCGAATGAGCAGCGCTCGTGCTCGGTCGCAGTTCAGATATGATATTAAAATAAAAAATAATAATAATATAAATAAATAAGTAAAATAAAATAGGAACTAAAATATAATTACAGCGGCAATGGAATTATATAATATAATATTAACACTAGAAAAGAATAATATCGCACGTGAAAAGTAGGACTAATATATATATTTCAAAATTATAGAATACAGATATAATATAGGTTGATTAATTCATACACATAGGCTATAAATTTATTTAATCAAATTGAAGATATTAACACGTTTCTAATTTTCTTGTTATATGTTAGTGGGTTACATGTTAGAAGTTCTGGGTGTAATTTAGTTAAAGCATTGTACAACCGAGGGCCAAAATTAATGCTATGCTTTAGACCAGCAGATGTGAGACATTTAGGTTCTACTAATGTTGAATTAATATTTCGTCTTGTGTCGTAATTGTGTGTCTGTAATACAAACTTATTACGATTTTTATGATAAATTTGTTCAATATTAAATATATTAAATTCAGAATAAATTAATTTAGTTGGATAATCGAAACGTTTCTTCAAACAAATTTTAATTATTCGTTTTTGTAGTAAATTTAACGGACTAAGATTAATTTTTGCACTTCCACCCCAAACAATTATACCATATTGAATGATAGACTGAATAATGGCCAAATAAACATTTCGTAGAACTCTAATAGGTAAGTAGCATCGAAGATTAACGAATTTATAAATTGTTTTACGAAGCCTCTTACAAAGAAAAGTAATGTGATATAGGGACATCATTTTATTTTTACTAACATTTATAATATTAACCTGCCTATATACCGTTTGCTACCCCCTTCCACGACCGGAGTTTGATGATACTGGCTTAAAACATAAACAGATCACTTTACTAGGTAAGAAAAGTAGTTCACTTATTTACGTAAACTAGGAAATATCACGATTTTGAGTTTGATAATTGTCATTAAGTTTTATTTAATCAAAATACAGTACAGTATTAACAATAAGTGTTTTTACTCACGAACTCAGCTATCAATGCAGACATATTCATTGTACAGTGTATATTATACAGGGACATCATTTTATTTTTACTTCAATTTTTATTGTACCAGAGTTTTTGAATGTACTTCAGTTCCACCCCTTCTACTAGTGAACTTCCAACTGTTCTCCTCACAGAACCAAGCGTATACAGTCAAAGTCGCCTTAAGGTCGTAGTAAATACAAACAGTATTGAGTTAGTGAGTATAGTACGTTCCAGAAATATGTTCGCGTTTTCCAGTGACGAAAGAGCTTTCAATATTGAATCAAATTTTCGCACAGGTACCGTCGTCCGTTTGCTTACGTCACATCACGATTTCCCTCACCCACAACTGCTTAAAATAACAAATAAAAGTAATTAACTGTCACGTGATTTTCCCCCTTTCTACGATCCTGCGACATAACCACTTGGACGGACAGTAGATAGCAGGTCTGAGTAATGTTATCTGCGGGTAGGGCAGAAGTGAAGATTGAATTTACAGTACGTAAGGTACTCTTTTACAGAGTAGATACAGAATTATTTCAACATGAGTTACTAGTATGAATGACGAAACTGATAATTGGAATTAGATGCAATAGTCTATAGTGCGATAATATGCACAAAAGAACTGAAGCCTGCATCTAAATGAACGGCCGCCATTTTCAAAAATGTGTTTAAATATCCATATTATGATTATTTTTCAATTTAACTTCATTCTCTATATTGTACGCTAATGTGCTGTAGAAGTATAATATACACTGCATAATGAATACGTTCGCATGGATAACTCAGTTCGTGAGTAAAAACACTTATTGTTAATACTGTACTGTATTTTGATTAAATGAAAACCTAATGAAAATTATCAAATTCAAAATTTTGACATTTCTAGTTTACGTAAATGGATGAACTACTTTTCTTCCCTCCTATACGTAGTAAAGTGATTTGTTTGTATTTTACGCCAGAATCATCGAACTTCAATCGTGGAAGGGGATAGCAAACGGTGTTTCCGGCTCAAAACCATTAATCGAAAGATATAGCCAGGTTAATATAAAAATATTAGCAAAAATAAAATGATGTCCCTGTACTATCTACAGCACATTAGCGTACAATATAGACACTGAATTTAAATTGAAAAAATAATCATAATAACGATATTTAAACACATTTTTTTTTAAATGGTGGCCGTTCATTTCGATAGAAGCTTGAGTTCTTTTGTGCATATTATCGCACTTTAGACTATTGTACCTAATTCCAAATTCCAGTTTCGTCCTTCGTACCAGTAACTCATGTTGAAACAATTCTTTACCTACTCTATAAAAGAGTACCTTACGTACTGTACCCGTAAATTGAATCTTCACTTCTGCCCGACCCGAAAAGATAAAATTACTCAGATTGCTATCTAGGCCCTACTGTTCGTTCAAGTGGTTTTGTCGCAGGATCGTAGAAAGGGGGGAAATCACGTGACAGTTAATTACTTTACGAGGCCTTTTTATTTAAGTTATTTTAAACAGCTGTATAATCTTACGTAGAAGTCCAATTCCTAACAGAATTAATGTTTTCAGAAAAGAGCTAAGACAGTCCAACCACTAGCCTTTACAGAGGGGCTAGCAGAAAAAAGTGGGGGGAAACCGAGATGTGACGTAAGCAAACGTACGGTATCTGTGTGAAAATATGATTCAATATTGAAAGCTCTTTCTTCATTGGAAAACGGGACTATATTTCTGTAACGTACTATACTCACTAACTCAACATTATCACCGTAAGGCGACTTTGACTACATATGCGGCCTTGGTTCTGTGTGGAGGACGATTGACCTTCATTAGTAGAAGGAGTATTAAAAAACTCAGGTACAATAAAAATTGAAGTAATAATTTCACAACAGTCTACAAAAGGTGCTAAAATTCAAGATTGTGCGATATTTAACTATTATCTAACAAAACTACACATAGCATTCAGTTTTATAATGGTTTTATTCCCTTTCTGATGCATAGGGAAGCAGGAGACTTTATGACTAAAAGGGCACTTAAATTTTAATAATCGTATAATAATGACTTCTATTATATTCTGAAAAACAACTAAACAAAAGTAAATTCAGATCTGCCCAATAACAACGAATTTCAGATGCAGCAAAAGACAAAACCTGGTAAATTTTATTGACCGACCCCAAGATTATTCTCCAAAGTCATATGGGATGAGTAAAAAGTATGGAACAATACTTGTAACTTTCTTATTTCTAACTAGCCGTACCCTTGCGCTCCGCTGCACCCGTTAGAAATAAATATAAAGTAATTACATAATTAAAATAGGACATTTGATCCAGGGAACATTCGTGTTCGATATAAGGATAAATCGTTTATTATGTTACTTAATTTAAATTGTATTTGCATAATTAAAATGCGATCATTTTGATCCAGAGACCACTCATTTGGTCATAAAAATTATTTTAGGAAATACAGGAAACGAATGTACAGAATAGCCTATCAAGTTTTCTGTGCATAAGAAGCTATTTTAATCTTACCTGTCCTCGATTCACTCAGAAGTTACTGTAATAACATTATAGCATTATGTCCATCTAGAGAAACTACACTTTCCTATAGTGAATTAATAATTAATTATGCAAATGGTTAATTTAGCTTCTGATATTACTTCATACAAACACAGAAACATTATCTGTAGGCTATCTTTCATAGCTTTCGATTGTTGCTGTCCAAGGCCCCTTATAGACGGAGTCATTTGTTTTTTAATTCATTACACGGCCTTAGATGGCAGTTATTTTAATTTTGAAACTCATTTATATCATTAAATATCAGTCCTATCAAAAATTTTCAAGGAATAAAACTTATCGGAAATTATTTTTAAAGAAACTTTTGTTATGTAACATTTTTCACAAAAATCAATAATAAGCGAGATATTTCGATTTATTTAATTCAGGCCACCTTATAACCCCCCTTTTAAATAATGTATTTTGAATGCCATTTAGCCTAAAATGTAAGTTACAACGAACATAATTTATATTCCAATTTTCATCGAAATCCGTTCAGCCATTATCGCGTGGAAAGGTAACAAACATACAGACAGACAGACAGACATACAAACAAAAATGTCAAAAAAGCGATTTTCGGTTTCAGGGTGGTTAATTGTATATGTTAGGACCAATTATTTTTGGAAAATTGAAAATTACCAGAAAAATTTCGGCTACAGATTTATTATTATTATAGATTTTATGAAGAAACTATTTATACAAAAGTTGTAAAGTATCAAAGAAGGAATATTTTGAGTATGTTTTCAAGTACTATACTTTTCATTTATGAAGAGTGTGCTAATGGGTCTTTTTTTTAATGGCACCATGTACTTACTTCCCCATTTTTGGATTCTTCAGGTCTCAGTATGTAGCTACAACATCATATTTTTAAAATAATTTGTAAACTATTGTTTTGTAAAAATTACCTCTTTTGATGACAATGTATATGTACTGGATAAAGGGAAATTTGAATGCTTCAGTACACCAATTTGAGGAGGCTTTGGATCAAACAACTGCAGATAAAAGCTAATAGAAACAAGTGAATAAACCTAATAAACACAATTGAATAACAGTGGTTAAACCAACCCCGGGCCATAAGCTTGAAACGGTGGAACCAAAAAGGTGTACTAGTATGGCCGTCAAATTACCCATAGTTCATCTCTTTTTCCGGTGTGTTTATCAGCTGTTTTGTTCATATTATTACGATAACAAATTATTTCGTGTTGTGAATGTTTCAAAAGTGTAGTCAAGTTCAGCAGGTGTTATCTTTTATAAATAAGCTAATATTCTGTTCGGCTCAACTGTACAATATGTCCGTTGATATGTCCCCCTATGCTTTAACATACGAAGGAGTGCCGACATCCTTCTTGGTAAGAGAAAGAATGTGGAAATGAAGTGTTCAGTCCATGTCACAACCATAACACTTTTAATAAATATATAGTGAAACATATATTGATATAATAATCTGCTAGTAGTCCTGTTACCTCCAGATCCATTCTAATCCGTTTACGTATGACCAAAACCAATAGTAGCAATTTAATATTTGGCAATTGGCGGTATTTCGCGGTGGATTATGGGGCGTAAAAGGTATAGTTTGACTTCATATCCGTCGCACAGATTTCAAGCATATTTGGCTTGAAGTACTCCCTCCTTTCTTTTTATCCTCTCAGGGTTAAACATTGAACAATTTCAAAGACAGATTGTAATATTTGTAGTAAATGGGGCCCATTTTCAGGACCTTTTGTAAACTGAAATCAACATATGATACAACACAACAATGCTAATTTTGGTTTTAATGGGTTTTCTTGCTTTAAAATCTATATATTGCATTACTATTGCAGTAAAATTTCAATGGTGCATATCCTATAACGCGTGTTTTTTAAATTATATAAAATTGTTCACTTGGCAACAATGGCCAGTGTTGCCATGTGTAGGGATTTTTCCCTCGATGTAGGGTTTTTCACACGAAGAGGGATGTAAGGATTTTTTAAAAATACAGTAATTGCAAAAATGTAGGGCTTTTCAGTGTGTGCTTTTCTTTCCCTTCCTATTACTCATGGGCAATTTTATTATTCGCCCTTAAAATGAAGCAAGAAGTCTAATATTTCACTTGATCCCCTAATTATTAATGGACACTTTTGCAAATTTTTTTCTCGCCGAAAAAAATCGGCATATTTAAAGTTGCTAATTCTGGAATTTTGGAAACAAAGTAAGAATACCAAAATTTCAACTCTCAATCCATGTTTCAAAATATATCTAAAATTGCAAAAAATTGTCTTTCTCTGCCGCACTCTAATGCTTCTGTGGAAAACATATTTTCTAGGGTGTCCGATATTAAATCAATAAATAAATTATTGACACATTGTTTCGACACTTGTACGTATAGGCTAAAGCTGGACATGTGCAATATACAAACGATGTGCTATGGCTATCCTCTAACACAAGAAATGCTTAAGGGGAGAGGATGGTATTTTTAAAACTTTTTTCCTATTTGGTGTATAATAATAATAATTTTTTGTATGTAGAGAGCTCATAGCTGTGGCAACTCAACCAAATAAAATATTTTGAAAAAAAAAATATTTGGGGGCCCAAATTTGAAAAAAATATACCCAATGTAGAATTGTACTAAAACCGATATATCTAAACCGTTTTTAAAGATAGATTCAAACAGTTTTTTTTGCAATGTATTTGCAAAAGCATGTTCTACAAACTGTCTGTAACAGAATTTTCATATTAGTCCCTACGTTTGTAAAATAAACAATTAAAATTTAATAACAATTTTCTGATTTCCTTTCTTGCAAACAAACGGAAGTACTTTTAAAATGAAATCAATTAACAAAATTATGTTACAGAAACGTTTCCTAATAGTCTAAAGAATGTGTGTTCGAAATTTCATGCATGTATCTTTAATAGTTCAGAAATTATATCCATTTTCGTCTGGCAATGTAGCAAAAGAAATGAAGTTACTGGAAACCGATAAAAGCGGGCGTGTGATTTAAAAATCCATAGCGCTGGAAGTTTAAAAATGACGTCTCAACATCCGATAAGGGCACAAATACCCACAAAATGTTATGCATTGCATTCCACACATATCAAAGGGTATTTTAAAGAACACTTTTTTTTAATTTAATTTACCGGAAACAACAATAAAAGTGGGCGAGTGATTTAAAAATCCATAACCCAGGAAGTTTAAAAATGGCGACTCAACATCCGATAAGGGCACAAATACCCACAAAATGTTATGCATTGCATTCCACACATATCAAAGGGTATTTTAAAGAAAAAAAATTTTTTTTTTAATTTAATTTACCGGAAACAACAATAAAAGTGGGCGAGTGATTTAAAAATCCATAGCGCTGGAAGTTTAAAAAATGACGTCTCAACATCCGATAAGGGCACAAATACCCACAAAATGTTATGCATTGCATTCCACACATATCAAAGGGTATTTTAAAGAAAAAAAAATTTTTTTGAAAATTTAATTTACCGGAAACAACAATAAAAGTGGGCGAGTGATTTAAAAATCCATAACCCAGGAAGTTTAAAAATGGCTACTCAACATCCGATAAGGGCACAAATACCCACAAAATGTTATGCATTGCATTCCACACATATCAAAGGGTATTTTAAAGAAAAAAATTTTTTTTTTTAATTTAATTTACCGGAAACAACAATAAAAGTGGGCGAGTGATTTAAAAATCCATAGCGCTGGAAGTTTAAAAATGACGTCTCAACATCCGATAAGGGCACAAATACCCACAAAATGTTATGCATTGCATTCCACACATATCAAAGGGTATTTTAAAGAAAAAAAATTTTTTTTTTTAAATTTAATTTACCGGAAACAACAATAAAAGTGGGCGAGTGATTTAAAAATCCATAACCCAGGAAGTTTAAAAATGGCGAGTCAACACCCGATAAGGGCACAAATACCCACAAAATGTTATGCATTGCATTCCACACATATCAAAGGGTATTTTAAAGAAAAAAAATTTTTTTTTGAAAATTTAATTTACCGGAAACAACAATAAAAGTGGGCGAGTGATTTAAAAATCCATAGCGCAGGAAGTTTAAAAATGACGTCTCAACATCCGATAAGGGCACAAATACCCACAAAATGTTATGCATTGCATTCCACACATATCAAAGGGTATTTTAAAGAAAAAAAATTTTTTTTTTTAATTTAATTTACCGGAAACAACAATAAAAGTGGGCGAATGATTTAAAAATCCATAACCCAGGAAGTTTAAAAATGGCGACTAAACATCCGATAAGGGCACAAATACCCACAAAATGTTATGCTATGCATTCCACACATATCACAGAGTATTTTAAAGATTTTTTTTTTTTTGAAAATTTACTCATTTTCACCAAAAAATACCATCTTCTCCCCTTAAATTATTTAATGAAAGTATTATGCAAACAAGACAAAAGAAACGACGAAATTATTGAACTTATATTAGGTGAAGATGAGATGGCAGATGATGAAGAAATCCAATTGAAGGATTCACGGAAATAACAAGCTAAGTCACTTTTTGTTTATTTTTGTTTTTGGTCCCATCTGCTAGCTCATAAAGTGAACTATCTTTGTAGTAAATCAGAATGGCAAAAAGCCTGCGTTGTAAAATGGCAACTTAAACTAAAATAATGTCTTACCATTGTACTAAAGTTAAGAAATGCTCCCTTGTGAAATGTAGGGAAAGTGACTTAGCATGTTCTTTTCGTGGACCCTTCAATTGCAATTATAAGTATTAGTAGATGTTTTTTTAATTTATCACCATCTCATGTAGACCTAATTAATACGTGAAAACCAAATGGGACCGTTGAGATTTGATTTGACCAAAGTAGGGATTTTTTTGCTGATTGTGGGAATTTTTTTAACATCTGTAGGAACTTTCGTCTAAAAAACCTGGCAACACTGACAATGGCTACAAGCCCTAATTTGTATTATTATGTATGACATTGATGGCTAGTTTGTCCAAGTAATGTTTAATTTTGCTTAATGAATGTTAAATTAACAGTCTGTTTATTTTTAACGCTTTGTTAATGTATTTCCCATTTGTTCAACATAATTTTGTTTAAGATAACCAGCACTTAACTATAACATCTGTTAGCACTATTTTAACTACTCAACGGCAGTTGGTAATGATTCTACACATGTAAGACAATTTTTGATTGGCTAAAATTAATCTTTAAATTCTATATTATAGAGTGAGTCATGAAACTTGCATAAAATGACAAGCCTGTTACAGTAGGCCACGCTCCAAAAACAAACAGTTGACAAATGAAAGTTGTAGGTGACGTGCTGAATAATAATTACAAAGTAAGGTTATATTTCCTCATTGATATTATGGATACGAAATACGAAATAAATAAAATAACACTGATGTATTGAAACAGTCCAAAGTATTTTTTTTAAATGTTATATTACCAGTCATATGCTAAACATTCCCTGCAGAGAGACACAAAATATTAATTTCGCAACTTCTGTTCGAACAGCTGTGGAGACACCGGCCATATTTAACTAAATGTTAAACGAGTTAACTTCCCGAAATCCTACATTTAAAATTAACAAACTGTTAACAATCTGTTAAACCAAACTGGTGTTGAAAACATACAATTTTATTAATTAACAAACTGTTTAGAGTTTAACAGTCGTTAAATTTTCTAACAATACTTGGAAAAACCGGCCATGAGAGTTCTATCAGGAAGATTCTGATGACATAGAATGATAAATTTATGGTTATAATAACAGGAAATATTGGAGAATGCTGGGTTTTTAGTGAAGGACCTGACCTTGGGCAGAACTCTATGAATGAATGAATATCAGATATTGTCTAATTCCAATTTCGTATGAATTTCAACAAAAGAGTCTGTAGCTAATTACATTATAATACTCGTACAAACCAGTTTGTCACACTAGAAAACAAAGGAAGCATAATGATAATATTTAAAAAAGAGTTACTTGCCTGCAATGATGCACGCCAGGAGTATAACGATTTGTCCTGCGAAATCCATTGTTCCTAGGATGAGCTGATTTAACTATCACGACAATAGATCGAGTGATTAGAATCTGTAGAAAAAGATAATACTGTTACATGCTACAATTTTCTGAAATAAGGCACAGATATAGCAGGATTATGCATGTCTCACCTGTGAGAACTGAAGATTTATAACAATTCCGCGAGCTCCTTATCTTTAAAATTAGATTTACTCTCTAATCTGTGACAAAAGAAGATGCTATAATTTTCAAAAGTTCCTGAACTGTGAAAATAGATTTACTAATATTAAAGAACTTTGTAAAGTCTGAGAAAATAAAATTTAAATTCTACGAGTTCCTGGACCCTGAATTCAATTTACAGGATTCAGTTCGATTATGTATAAAGAAAACAAAACTGTTTTAGAATTTATTAGGCTTGAACTGAAAAAAAAAGTCTGAACAGATTCAACCAGTCTCTAAATTGGTGAAACCAAAAAACAATGCTGTGTTTGCGAGACCAGCGTTTTGTACTGCAGGATATTTCCTGTTGCGCCTTCATCCAGACGTCAATTCACGTAGGCCTACTGACAGATAAGGAAGTTTTCATTGACGCATGATGTAACAGGAAGTTGAAATATTGTAACCAGACAAGGAAGTTAATGATTCAACAGGAAGCTGAAATATTTTTAATCATATATTTGGAAGGAAACATGTTGTGTCCATGTACGAAGTCTGAAGGAAAGGAATTCTTTAAAAACACGAGTCCAATACGTGTAATGTCTACAGTTTTAAAGTTTTTATTATGCATTTCAGAATTCTCCATTAATTATTTACCAGGATGAAAACATCTATATATAATTTGAAGTGGTAATGGAAATTACGGGAAAACGGCTGAACGGATTTTAATAAATGACCCTCATTCTGAAGCTTGGAACCCAAAGTTTTTCAGAAAAATAGTAGTTTTCAGTGAAATGTCAATTTTCCTACATCATTTTCCTATTTTCCAAAACCCATCTGTCGTAAGTTTTGAGAAATAATGGCTTTTCAAAATAAAGCAAAACACAAACACACTACAATAAGCAATATTACACGAAGGCCATGATCTGCAGGATTGCTGAGAGTTCAAATTCAAATGGTTATTAAAAATTTCAAGGCTTACTAAAAATAATTTACAGGTCTGATTCTGTGGTGTGTAATTTTCTGAGTACAGCTGTGTATTGGATATTAAAATCTACAAAACGTGAGGTGGTTTGATGACATTATTATCATTAGAAATTATAAATTATTATAGATAATGCCATGAAGAGACTATTTTTCATTAATTATACATATTAATGCTATATTGATGATAAGAAAATGAAACGTTTTGGAGTTATATAAGTAGATGTAGAGAATATATGAAATTAGATCTTCATTTCTATAATTTACTTAGTGACGACTATGTAATATATAACTACAAAACTTACGTAAGATAATATTGTTATTAAAAATGAAATATAGTTATTAATCAAGTGGGGTTGGATCTTTTTCATCTATTTAATCGCGGTGTGGTGTAGATATTTATATGCGTCTTTCTCTTCAGTATTGGCTCGAGAGAGCGCAAAAATTACAGTTCCTAAGGAAAGACCAAAAGTTATTACTTAGCCTACTGATAAAATAAGCGGCCTACAAAATTTTGTAGTCTCCCGATCATTTCAGCAAGATCTCTTAGTAGGATAAAATGAGTTTACCCTCTACATTTTAAGCTCTACATACAGCAGATATACCAAAATGCTATGTCTATTGTTTGAAAGCATAGAAAACCTGATCTTTTTTTAACTTTCGGCTACAATCCACAATGACCTGAAATAGCTACTGCTTTACTCCCACATGAAAAAACCCACTGATCGTCTTGACATTGTTACTTGCGTTTTCGCGCTGAAACTCAAAAACTGAAAGTGGATAGGTTCAAGAAAAAGTATTTGGCATTAAAAAAACCATTCAGTGGAACACCGTATATTTCATTATTATGGGAGCAAATAACTTTCAAAATGTCTGGTATTCTTCACTAAAAATAAATCTGAAAAATGTTTATTTGAAAGTCTAATGGACTTAGTTTGCAGCATTTGCTGCAATAGCCACTAGTATTACTATAATTATGTGACTTGTTAATACGTTACAGACATACGATTCGTTCACTTACCATTTCTACATACACATGTTGAGAAATTATAACTGATGAGGCAAGAAATTTCTAAGGAATACAAATGTAAAGGCTCATTCACAATGAAAATGAAACATAACGTAAGCTTTAACTTAAAAATGTAAACGTACGTTAAACTCAAGAACATTCACGATGGGAACATAAACATAACCGCAAAAGATACTTGGTAACCATGGAAACATAACAACGACGTCATTTCCTCTTGTTCTGTCGTATATTTCAGCGCTCCACGATTGTGTACTGTTTGCAAATCACGTAAGCATAAGCATGAAAGTTTGGAGTTTGCAAACTTTCATGTTAACGTCTAACGGTAATGTTTATGTCAATGTTTATGTATATCATTGTGAATTGGTAACCTGGCCGCGAACTTCTGTCTTTATGTTACGGTTATGTTTAATTTTCATTGCGAATGGGCCTTAAGTTTTGTGTAGCGGCAAGGTCATCTGATGGTATCTACAATAAATAAGAATTCATTATTTTAGCACGTACATCGTTAATACTCGTAAATAAGTTTGGTGAAATCGACTTTGGTGATATCCAAACGAATTAAATATCAATTAACTTCCGTATTTAAGTTAAATCACTATTAGTTAATTGTGGATTAGTTACAGTAGCTTATTTAACTTTAATTGTTATTTAAAGTCCTTTTAATTGTTACTTAAAGGGACAATCCATTTCACAAACATAAATTGGACTTTAAACTCTCATTAAACTACATTTAAGTTAATTGAACAATATTTAGCGATTTAAATAATTAATCCTGCACTAACGACAATAATTTCCATCATGACAAGGACAAAGATGAACTTGATATTAGAAAATGATGATTTCTTACCAAATTGGGTGAGGATAACTTCCGAAAATGTGTCAGAGGAAGAACAATTGTTTGAATACATCTGAAGTCTGATTAGTGTAATATATAGCTAGTCAGCGATGTATGCAATGGAGGGGGAAAAGAACTCGCCACCCTACCTCATTATATTTTGATTTAGTTATCTCATAAGTGGTGCCTTGTTGGTATCATTTGTGAGGTTCAGACCTGTCTTCGGACAGTTGAC